>NC_064818.1:42662452-42689965 GCF_023721935.1 Panthera uncia
GTGTGTCAGCACTATCACCAACATAGAGGACACAACAGGAGCAAGAAAGATATAGTTCCTTTTATTGCAGCCTGGTAGGAGAGAGACAATCAAGTGACCTTCCAACTAACATGTGATATAATATTGGGTCATGACAAACACTATGGAATAAAGCAGGGCGAGGGCCAGAGGAGAACAGGGACAAGAAGGGCGGTCAGGGAAAGCCTCTCTAGGAAGCAGTATTGCACAGAGGTTCCAACAAGGTAATGAAATCAACCTGAGGCCATCTGGGAAAAGAGTGATCCAATTAGAGGGGACATCCAGTGCAAAGGTCCTGAGGTGGGAGCTTGCTTAGCATATATGAGGACCGAAAAGGAGGCACCAGAGGAGCATGGAGGGATAGAAGTCAGACAGAGACAAGGCCAGGGGGAGTAGTGGCCATTTTGTGAGGGCATTGGAGGTGATGAAAAGGACTCTGGATCTTTTTCTGAGTATGAGTGGACATCACTGGAAACATTTTGAGCAAAAATGATCTGGGTTATATTTAAGAGGGTCAGTTCAGGTGCTCTATGGAAACTGCCTATAGAGTTCAATGGTGAAGTGCAGCTACCCTTGAGGACTCCTGTGGGCATAGTCAGTCAGTGAGAGCTGAGGGTGTCACAGACAGTATTGCTGACAAGGAGGAGGGGAGCCTAACCTTAGCAGCTGTGTGATTCCAGACAAGTCAGTGGTTTCTCAGAGCTGCTCTCTGCCTCGGACAATCCCATTATGACCTCAGTTTCTAATAGGAACACAACAAGATAACATATGCAACCAGCTTTGCATAGTGCCTGGCTCCTATCAGGACTGTGTTTCTGCCTCCACTAGTGTCTCTACCTTTCCAGCAGAATCCCTTCCCATCATGGCTGTTGCAGCTGGAAAATACTCCCTCCGAGGAGGCTGGAAGTTTTTTAGTGAGAGCAACTCATGGGCAAACATAGGAAAACTCAAGAATCTCTTACATCAGGACCTAAAAACCATCACAAAAAAGAAATCCTGGCACTTTTATGGCTCCCTAAAAACCCTTTAGAAACACACGTGGTATTTTTCTCTCAAGGCCCTCTGTGGTTGAACCAATTAGCCAACTTGAAGGCCAGGAACAACATAGATCTCCAGAGGCTGGTGGTCCCCAGAGAAGGAGGAACTGCCTGAGTGGGAGTGGACGTTGACCATGAACTGGATACAGGGCTCCAGGGTAGCAGGTGGGCAACCCTACTCCTGTACCCACCACCTTGCCTAAGTGAGTATGACTGGGTTGCCTCTGCTGAGTCGCTAAGTGAGATGATGGAGTCTCTCCCCACATGCTGGTCAGCCCTGGGTGCAGGCTAGGACCCAGCTCAACCAGGAAATCTGGGGAAGCCATGTGCACAAGACAGGGAAGAGAAGACAGAGCAGGGCACATGTGCTAATTCACCAGGTGAGACTGCGCTGTGTGCCCCATGCGCTGCAGTAACTCCTAAGTTCATAGTGGCATATCGCCTCAGAAATGAGCCTAGTTAATTTTCACAGACTCTAATTTTCACCCCTCTAAGATGGGCAGGACATAAAGGATTATCCCATTTTAAAGGGGAGAGAACTGATGTTCAGAAAGGGGTTGTGGAGACTTGCACAGAATGAACCTCCTTCTGAGACCATTTGGGAGTCCTAGCTGCCAACCTCTCCTCAGCCAGTGTGTCACATCCAGGGCTGTCAGACTGAATGAGCCTCTGGGCTCCATGGATGGGCCAAGGGAGATCCAGGGAGTCTCCCAGGTGGAGCCTGGCTCCTCCTCAAGGCCATGCTCCATTGATCAGAGACCTTCCCTTGCCACAACTCTATCAAGCGCGAGAGAATCAAGGCTTGTCACTAGGCCATGGCCTTAGGGGACTGCACAGAGAAAAGGGCTCCTTCTCTTTGTTCTTCATGGCACAATATTGTTTTCTCCTGTGGCGCCTGGACTCCTCAACCTCAACATAACCAAACTGTCCCTTCTCCTACATTCCCCTGTCTCCTCTAGATACCTGGGCTTCAGCCTCTCCCCTCTACCCCCTGCCAATCTTCATGGCCACTGGATTTCAGGAAAGTTGCCTGAACTCAGCCTTCCTCTCCACCACCAAGTGGTTTCAGTCACCACTCTTCCTGGCCACACCGGGAGGCCCTAGCATACACCCCTGGCCTCCTCCCTACCCTGCTAATCTTTATGCTTATTGCTAGCGACTTTTTCATAGGCTCTTAACAGATTCCCTTTACCCCTGACTGCACAGCCTGGTGGCCTCAGAAAAGACCTGGGACCAGACAATGTCGAACAAGGAAAAAATACAAGTTCTCCCTCCTTCTTATAGACTCAGCATACCCAGCCTATGCCCAAACCTGGTGAGGTCTAATCCATCCACCATCTGAACACTTGGGACCAAGGCACAAACTGTTGATGCCTATTAATAATGAAGCCCAGATGCTGAGGGGTCCTGGGGAGGAGAGCCTCCCCCAACTGCTGAGACTTCTCCTCAACAGTACAGGCAGGTGAGATGGGCCTGGTCCAGAACCTGGAGCTGAAAGGCAGCAGGCAGGACCCCTGTGAAAAGCTCTCAAAAACCTGGGTGCTGGTCAGAGCCCAGCATGTGCCAGACCCTGGGAAGAAGTATCAGAGCCAGACAGCCCCACAGAAGCCATCAGATACATCACATTAAGGTAGTGAAATTGAGGCCCAGGAAAGGGGGAGGGAAGCGTCCTCCGTCAACAGCAAACCCAGGAGCCCTCATACTCCAGACAAAGAATACCTCCTACTTGCAGCACCTCATAGTTGAAGCATCCCAAACTTAATGGAGAAAACCCTGAAAAGGTAATGAAGTTGTCTCAGACTGCCTTTGTCTTAAAGGCAATTGCCTGCAGATGGCTAGCCCAGAATATTTCCAAATGAGATGCCCTGGGAGAACCCTTGGTGGGCACCGAAGCAGTCAGTCCAAGAGAAAAAATAAAAATGCAGGTTGTTGTCTAAAGCACTTGTGTGCGCATTCTGTTTGGGGAAATAGCATTAGTCACAGAGGCAGCACTGATGGGGGGTGGGGAGAGGGGGCACAACTGGGGAGAGCTTGGGGGAGGCAGCAGCATAGAGAAGGTTAGCATCTCCGCCAAAGCCTGCCTACAACCTGCCCCACCCGCCACCCACACTGGTGGAAGGGAACTGTCTGATGGGGTGAAAGCATATCAGGACCCTGCACACTGAGTGAGGAAGTGGGCAAGGATGCTGGGGTCTCCTGAAACTTTCCCCAGCTCCTTGGTCAGCTCAGCCTGCCTTTGCACATGAGTGTAACACATGTACGATATTCATTCATGTGCTCAAGCATTTGCTGAGCACTAAATCCAGAGAACTGTTCTAGGTACTGAAGATACAGCAAAGGGCAATGCAGATAAAGCTTCCTTCTCTCATGTGAATGGGGGGAAAAATAACAATGCCCATTTGTTCATTTCATGGAGCCAGGATTCTTCCCATTCCCCTGTTCCACACCCTGCCCCAGAGCAGCCCCATTCTGGCATGTCTGCATCTCCCAGCTATGAGTGCTGATTCTAAGGGAAGACCACCAGCCTGAGCTCCAGGATGGCTCAGAACTTCCCTCCCTGCCACACCCTAAAAACTCCATCCATCTAGGGCCAGTCACTGGAGGAGGGGGTGCACCACAACAGACACCAGAGTAGTCACTCAATGCCCAGTCCTTGTTGCTCCCAGCTCGCCAGCCTTCCAGCCCAGCAGCCCGAGTGGTCTCTATAAACCTACCCTGGATGGGGTTGCACACCCACCTTCTAAAAGCTCACTCATTGAAAATCAGACCCTCTCTCTTCCTCTTCCTCACTCACACAAGGCCTCATCTCCCTCCTCCGGTCCCCCCTCTCTCCTCTCAGCCTCCCTGCTTCCTCCCAGCCTCCTTACCTCCTCTTAGTCTCACATCCCTCCTCCCAGCCTCACCTCCCTCTTGTCAGCCTCACCTCTCTCTTCTCAGCCTCCCCTCCCTCCTCACCTCCTCAGCCTCCCTGTCTCCTCCCAGTCTCACCAACTTCCTCCCAGCCTTACTTCCCTCTTCACAGCCTCACCTCCCTCTCCCTCATCTCCCTGCTTCCTCCCTGCCTCCTATTAGCCTCACCTCAGGCTCCTAGCCTCACCTTACCCAGTTCTTTATCTCTCTAGGCCTCCATTCCTTCTACCTGAATCCAGGATGCTCTTCCCCCATCACTGCCAGCGTCAAGCTAGCCCTTTAGATCCAACTGTAAGTGACACTTCTTCAGGAACCTTCTCAGATGTGCATCCAGAACAGACCCCTCACAACCCATCTTAACACACTTCACTTTTCCTTCACAGACATCGTGATTTATACTGTTTTGGGGACACAGCAATTATTTGCCTGATGTCTACATCTCCTACCCACTGAAAACTCCATGAAGGAAGGTAAAAAGCTGAGTTTGTTCACCAATGAATCCCCTGCACCTAACACAGACTGTACAGAGGCCCTTGTGAGGAGTTTGAGTTTTATTTTAAGTTTAATAGAAAACCTTTGAAAAATCTTACACAGTAGGTGATGAGGTCACATTTATTGTCAGTGACTTATTGAACAACCAAAACCCAAGAGGATAAAAATATTAAAAGTTTCTTTTCCTTTAGTCATTCACCTTGGTTCCAGAATGACACCCAAAAGTTTAAGTCACTTTTAATTATCAAGAGGTCCAAGCTTATTTCACCCCTTTTCATGCCTTCCTCCACTGTCTCTCATGCCATGGCTAATCTTTGTCCTGGGGAGGAAGCATGATTTCTAAGAGATTCCTTTCATATCCTTCCCTACTCCTCAGGCCTCCCTTCCTAGGGCCTGCAGGAACAGGGGGCAAGGATAGAAACATGGCCAGTGTTGTCTGAGGTGTCCGATCACCTGTATATGAGGTGAGGTGCCCCTGGCTTCCATCTGGTTGGATCTAGTTCCTTATTATGTTGGGGGGTCTACTGCATGGAATGTGGAAAGTGAGGAAAAGAAGGATCAGGGAGATTTCTGTTTCAGGCTCAAGTATCTAGATGGTTGTTGGAGACATTTTGTGAGGTGGGATGTTGGGAAAGGAGGAGGCTGGAGAAATCCCTCTGGGGTCTCTTAAGGCCAAGGTATGTGGGAAACATGCCTGCAGATGTCAAGGCTCAGAGGAAACGTCTGGGCTAGAGATCAGCATTTGGAGTAGTTTGATGTGTAGAGATGACAAGCCCCTGGGATAGATGAAGTCACCAAGAAAGGAGAACAGAGGAAGGAGAAGTAGCACAGATCTGCCCCTTGGGGACTGTCAAAAGTTCAAGTTTGGGCAGGACATTGGGAGGAGCCTGTGAAGCAGAAAGTTGGCAGCTAATGACAACATGGTGAAAACCAGAGAAGAGACTATCATGGAGGTCATGCTCAACCTTGTCAAATGTCACAACAAGGGCACCGAAGAGGGAAAGGAGCTTGGGGCGGAAATATAAAGATGGCTGGCTTTGACAAAGGTAGTTTCAGCGAAGGGAGGGTGACATCAGTAGCCACACTGTGGTGGGTTGAAACGTGGACAGAAGGAGAGGACATGGAGAGGTAAGAAACAGGGCAGTAGCTGGAGGGGAATGGAAAAACGGGTAAGGGGTTTGCAGTTTTGCTTTTCTGATGGAAGATTCTAAGACAAGTTTCTAGGCAGCGAAGCAGGAAAGTGGGAGAGGTGGAATGCAGGAGAGAGGTATAAAAGGGGGAAAGGCAAAATCCCAGGGAGGGTAAAAGCTTGGATCCAGAGCCCAGGGCAGGAAGTGGCCTTTGCAAGGGGAGGGAGACCTACTTCCTCCAGGACAACAGGATGGGGTCATGAGCCACAGGATGCAGATGCAGGTGGGGTTATAACTTGGGAGCCTGGAGATGAGACATGGCTGGGAAATGGGAAGGGCAGTGGATTGGGGATTGAGAGCAGAAGACAGAGTACAACACAGGGGTTTCGGGAGGACATGTGAATGCTATAGAGGTGAGTGCTGAAGAGTCAAACCTGACACCCAGCTCTCCTCTTCACGGAACACCATGCACCTGTGCAAGTTGGCCTCCAGGTTCATCAGGAGTTTTGCCTGATAAATATCACAAAGAAAAGTGAACAGGGAAATTGGGCAGGCAAGGGAAGGATTATTAATGAAACAAAATCATGATGTTTAACTCAGGAGACAAGGGTTTTGTGAAGAATGGGGGGTTAAAGATCTCACTGTTCCAGCAGAAGAACTGAGGGTAGTTGGAGAACGGTAGGTTGTGCTTGTGATTTTGGATACGGGGTAGCTGTCGCCAGTGGGCTTGTCTAGAATATGAACTCCACGAGGCTGAAAGGCTCAGGTAAGTGAGGAGGTGCAACTGGAGATGAAGAGGTTATGGAAATGAAAGGTCAAAATGTGAAAGTCATCAGGAATGAGGCAGATCTGGGATGGGGAGAGAGCAAGCCCGAGAGGGAATAACACCCTCAACTTGACAGGCTGTCCATAGAGGACAACCAAGTGTTGGTTAAGGTAAGTAGGGGAAGAGAAGAGGTGGAGGTCAGGGTGTCTGTCGGCTCCAGGGTGGCAGCTGCCGAGGGAGAGAGGATAGGTGGGGAAGCAGATAGCAGGTGGAGGTTTGTGTAGGCTCAGGGACAGCTGTGACTGAAGTCAGAACAGTAGGATGGAAATTAAAAGATGCAGAGCAGTTGGTAAAGTGTCCGACTTCAGCTCAGGTCATGATCTCACTGTCCTTAAGTTCGAGCCCTGTGTCGGGCTCTGTGCTGACAGCCCAGAGCCTGGAGCTTGCTTCTGATTCTGGGTCTCCCTCTCTCTCTGTTCCTCTCCCGCTCATGCTCTGTCTCTCTCACTCTCAAAAATGAATAATTGTTTAAAAAAAATATGCATAGCAGAGACGGGACAGTTTTAGAGCCGACATCTCTAGTGCTCTGGTTGACGGTGTGATTAATCCCAGGACACTACCTCAATTGGGTGATTCTCTGTACAAGGGCCACCTTTCTTTGTATTGTAGCCAATGTTTTCAAAGGACAAATATGTATGTTAATCAAAGAAGGCTAGGGAGGGAATTAATATTGAAAAACTACTGGTCCCAGGACATTTATATTTATGTCTGTTTAATCCTCTGATAAGTACGCAGAGAAATTATTACTGTTCCACTTCACACATGAGAACAAGGTTCAGAGAAAGTAGGTACCTCATCCAGGGGCCCCGACTAGCAAGTAACAGAAGAAGAAGAAGAAGAAGAAGAAGAAGAAGAAGAAGAAGAAGAAGAAGAAGAAGAAGAAGGAGGAGGAGGAGGAGGAGGAAATGATGAAAAGGGTATTATTTAGATTTATTTAGAACTTCCTGTCATAGGCCTGCCATGGCTAATTGCTTTTACTCACACTGTCTTATTTAATTCTCATGATGAAACTAATAAACTAAATTGCATTATATACCCATTTTATAGATGGCATAATTATGACTTAGAGAGTAATGAGATCTGTCCAAAGTCAAAGGCAGACACCCATATCCTTTGTTGGACATGATGTCTTTTACCCACAGAAGTCATGCTCTAAGCCCCACTCATGCAGAGAAATGCCCCATCAAGAGACCAGTTTAAATATAGAGCAGGTGCCCCTGCCATGGAGATGGACGCCACATCTTTTAACCTCATTGGACTCTGGCCTGCTGAGCCATCCTCCATGATGAGTCAGCTAATCAGACACATGTCCTGGGCCAGGGGCTACAAGCTGTTTCAATTTTTCAAACACAACAAACAACAGGAAAGAAAAATGATCAAACCAGATCCAGAAAGAGGCTCGACCCAATGCCCCCAAATAGCTCTTCCAGTCAAGAGACAGACCCTCCATCTGGGCTTACAGATGTTGTTCAGTGACCCTCAGTCAGGCAGCCTGGCCCCTCAGGGGAAGCTGAGAGGATCGCATAGTGATGGTGCCTGTGAGTGGGCAGTGGCAAAACAGGGTGGTTCCCTGGGAAGAAAGTTGCAGGATTGAGGTTGCCTGAAATCCAGCTGATAACTGCCAATAACTGCAATTTCTACACCCAACTTCCCTGCCCTTAAGTCGTGTACCTGGAATCAGAAGCTGAGGACCACAAGATCCCCAGCTGTTCACTTCCGTGTAACCCTAAAACTGACCAACAGTGAGATACTGGTAGACCCTGGGATGAAGAAATAGAGGTATCTCATGGCCAGAGCATCATGCCTGCACTTCATCAATTGGTGAGGTATTAGATGCTCAGCACAAGTATGCATCTGCAAATGGACTGAATGCTAGGTTCACCCCAATGGTCTGGGAATAATGCTGAAACCTTATCTCCAGGTGCCCAGGCAAGATTAGGAGTGGTGGCCTCTGGTTTTAATGAGAGAATCTTCTACAGACAAGAATTCCCTACTTCTAAATGCAATATAAGGTTCTTAAAGCAATGAAAAGCAACTAACGTTGGGAGTGTTAATAAGAACACAGTATCTTCAGTCCAGATGCCATTGGGCTTATACTTTTTAACATTTCTGCCAGCCCACACTTGGCTGAAACAGATGCAAATGTAAAACCAACTTTGATATCCCCTGTTTGGTTTCATAAACTTACTATAAATGTTTCAAAAGCACATTTTTGTGTTTTATATTCTTTTTGTTTATTTTCATGTTAGACTCGGGGTTTTATCTTATAAAGTTGTTTTCCAAAAGTAGAATCTTGCACCCACAGAATATTGAGGCTTCACATACACAACTCAATGTAGAGGCATCATCTACATTGATGAACAAAGTAGTTCTCTGGTATCATGAGCCAACTCTTTGATGTGCCCTCTATCAGCTATCCTATATTTTGTTTCTGGGTAGACCAAATGTTCTAAGAGCATCTGGCTAGTGGAGCATTCCCCAACTAGTGAGCAGCTAGATCCTCTGCATTCCATCTGTTGGCTCTGTCTTAGTTCCAGGGACTTCACCACTATGGCTACACTATTCAAGGGTCTCCACCTCAGAGGCAAGGAAAGGTTATAAATCTCACTTAGAGGGCTCCATTCAAACTACTCAAGGGAAAAAACATCCCACAGCTGATTGAGAAATGCACATCTGGTTAAGAAGCATTGATATAGCATGTTGGAGTAATCACACCCCACCATGATTCTTTCCCTGGATGTAGCCATAAAACCTAGACAGAATGCATGGATCAGTATTAGAGGAATCTGAAAAATAAATAGTGGCAGTCAGGTAAGGGAAGAGGACAAGAATTTTAAGTTCCACTAAACTGGATTGAAGTTTAACAAGTTTTCATTTTCTGTTCCCCTTGCTCCTCAGCCTTGGAGATAGGTACAGCCACAAAAGTGTACAGCAGGGCAAGATCACAAAAGCCACAGCTATCTGACTGAAGGACCATCACAGGAGATCCATAAGAACAGGAAAGTACTGGGGATATCACACAGAGGGAGGAGCTTGGGAAAGCAGTTCCATCAAGTTGTTTATAAACTTCTGGGACACACTCCTGAGCTTCTCATAAAAGGATAAGATACTAAACAGGATGTAAAAAAAAAACCTGTGAAAACAAAATTTAAAGACAAGTTACCATCCAGATTCTAGACTGGTCACTGGGTGATACACAAATGGGACATATCAAAAGAGCACTGCAAGTGCTTTGAAACTGAACTGATTTTAGAAACAGTCCATAGGCAACATGCTAGAACTTGTGGCCTTAACATAACCTGCTAAAACAAAAATATTAGTATCCAAAGAGATCAAGAGTTTCATAGCATAATATTCAAAATGTCCAAGATAAAATCCAAAAATTCTCAGAATAAGAACCAGGAAAATCTCAATTCATATTTTTAAAAAAGACATTAATATCAAGAGGAGATATTGGGGTGCCTGGGTGGCTCAGTTGGTTAATCATCTGACTTTGGCTCAGGTTATGATCTCAAGTTCATGAGTTTGAGTCCTGCGTCTGGCTCTGTGCTGACAGTTCAGAGCCTGGAGCCTGCTTCAGATTCTTTGTTTCCCTCTCTCTTTGCCCCTCCCCCACTTGCACTCTGTCTCCCTCTCTCTCAAAAATAAGTAACATTAAAAAAAAATTTTTAAGAGAAGATGTTGAGATGTTCTAGCAAAGACTTTAAAATGACCTTTAAGGGGCACCTGATTGGCTCAGTAGGTTAAGCATTCAGCTTTGGCTCAGGTCATGATCTCACATTTGTGAGTTAGAGCCCCACATCAGGCTTTCTGCTGTCAGCATGGAGCCCACTTCAGATCATCTGTCTCCCTCTCTCTACCTCTCCCCAACTCTCTCTCAAAAATTAAAATAAACATTTAAAAAATAAAAAAAATAAAATGACTATCTAAAATATGTTCTAACAAGCAATTGTGAATACTCTAAAAACAAATGGGAAAATAAAAAGTCTCAGCAAAGAAATAGAAGATATAAAAAAAAAAAGTAGAAAAGTTAAGCTAAAATATACAGTAACTTAGAAAAAATAAAAACTCATTTGATCAGCTCAATACAAATTTCTCAGTAATAGCATCAGCAGACAGATAATCAAAAAAGATATAGAAGAACTAGACAGTCCCATCAACCTACTAGATCTTATTGGCATTTATAGAACACTTCAAACAACAACAAAATACAATTTATTACCAAATACACATGCAACATTTGTCAAGAAAGACCACATCTCATATTATAAAGAAATCTTTAAAAATTTAAAAAAGTTAAATCATAAAAAGGCTTTCTGGCCATAATGGAATTAAACTAGAATTGTTGAGTAACAGAAAAATAAAAAAGGAAATGTCTAAACACTTGAATACACTTATAAATAATCCACAGATCAAAGAGAAAGTCTAAAGAAAAATTCAAAAATATTTTAAACAAAAATAAAAATTTGACATTTTACAATTTGTGAAATGCAAATAAAGTAGTGCTTAGAGAGAAATTTGTAGCACTGAAATACGTATATCAAAAAGAAGAAAGAACTCAAAACAATAATCTAAGCTTCCATCTTAAGAGACTAGAAAAGGACGAACATATTAAACCCAAAGCAAGCACGAGGCTGGAAATAAAGATAACATCAGAAATCAAAGACATTGAAAACATAAAAACAACACATAAAATAAATGAAACAAACCAGATTTTTTCAGAAGACCAACAAAATTGATAAACCTCTTGAAAGACTAACAAAAAAGGAGGGCACAAGTTACCAATGTCAGACATGTAAGGAGACATCACTACAGACTCCACAGATGTTAAAAGGAAAATAAGGGAATAAAATGAACAACTCTACAACCATAAATTCAGCAACTTAGACGATGCAGAGTAATTTGCAGAAAAACACAAAAACCAAAATTCAACCAAGATAAAATAAATAACCTGAATATTACTGTAACTACTAAATAAATTTAATGCATAATTGAAAGCCTTCCCCCCCCCACAATCTTCAGTCATAGATGATCTTATTGGAAAATTCTACCAAACGTTTAAAGAAGAAATAAAACCAACGTTACACAATCTCTTCCAAAATACAGAAAGGATACACTTTCTACTTATTTTATAAAGCCAGAATTCCCCTGCTATAAAAATCAGACACTACAAAACGGAAAACTGCAGATCAATATTCCTCAATAACATAGACAAAAATAGAGAAAGACCAATACCATATGATTTCACTCATATGTGATATTTAGAAACAAAACAAACAAGCAAAGGGAAAAAGAGAGAAAGAGAGAGAGGGCAACCTTCTTAATTATAAGGAACAACCTGATGGTTACCAGGGAGCAGGTGAGGGGATAGGTTAAATATGTGATGGGGATTAAGGAGTGTACTTGGCATGATGAGCACTGGGAGATGTATGGAACTGTTGAATCACTATATCGTACACCTGAAACTAATATAAAACTGTATGTTAACTAACTGGAATTGTAATAAAAACTTTTTTAAAAAAACATACACAAAAAGATCTTCAAGAAAATATTAAATATAAACAAATTGAATCTAGCAACATATAAAAAGAATATTATGACCATGTAATATATAACTCAGAAATACAAGACTAATTCAATCCTTAAAAGTAAAGCAATATGTTACACTATTTTAACAGTCTAAGAAACAAAAACTACATCAAAAATGCAGAAAACTCATTTTGCAAAATTCAGCATGATTCATGATAAAAACTCTCAGCAAACTAAGAATAAAAGATAACTTCCTCAACTTGATAAAGGGTACCAACACACACACACACACACACACACACACACACACACACACACGGCTAATATTATACTTAATATTGAAAGACTGAAAGATTTTCTCCTAAAATAAGAAAAAGGCAAGTATCTCTACTCTCACCATTCCTATTATACATCTTATTAGAAGTTATAGCCAGTGCAATAAGGTAAGAAAAAAAACAAAATATGTATTCCAAGATAGCAGCATAGAAAGACCCTGAACTCACCTCATCTGACAGAAACACAGAATCTATAGCTACATATTGAAAAATACTCACCAAAAAATACTGAAAACTAGCTGAATAACTCTCTTCAAAATAAAAGATAAAAGAACCATATTGAGACAGGAAAAGCAGAGATGTGGTCTTCCACAGTGCAAGGACACAATAGAGAGGACTCAAAATCACAGTGAAAGAGAAGTTACAACCGATACCACAGAACTACAAAGTATCATGATCACTGTGCATAATTATATGCCAACAAACTGAAAAACAGAAAAAAATAGATAAATTCCTGGAAATATACAATCTTCCAAGACTGATCATGAAAAAAATAGAAAATCTGAATAGACAGACTACTAGTAAAGAGATTGAAAAAAAATAACCAACAACCTCACAACAAATTAAAGTCCAGGACCAGACGGGGTCACTGGTGCATTCTACCAAATATTCGAAAATTTCATACCTATCCTTCTCAAACTCTTTCCCCAAAAATTGAGTAGATGAGAATGCATCCTAACCCACCTTACAAGGCCTATATTAGCCTGATATCAAAACGAAACAAAAACACCACAAAAAAAGAAAATTACAAGCCAATATACCTGATGAGCATAGATGCAAAAATTCTCATCAAAATATTAGCAAACCAAATTCAACAATACACTAAAAGTACCATGTCCCAGCACCAAGGGGGATTTAGGACACGATTCAAGGTTGGTTAAACATCCACAAATCAATCATGAAACACCACATTAACAAAATGAGAATACAAACATATGATGATCTCGGTAGATATAGAAAAAACATTTGACAAAATTCAACATCCATTTATGATAAAAAAAAAATACTCAACAAAGTGGGTACCTCAACCAATAAGGGCTATATATGAGAAACCCATAGCTAACATCTTACTTAATGGTAAAAATATCAAAGCTTTTCTTCTAAGATCAGGAACAAGAAAGGATGCCCACTCTCATCACTTTTATTCAACATAGTATTAGAAATCCTCATCATGACATTTAGGCGAAAAAAAAAAAAAAGGCATCCAAGTTGGAAAGGAAAAAGTAAAACTGTCACTATTTTCAGATCACATAATACTATATACAGAAAACCCTAAAGACTCCACACACACACAAAAAAACCTGTTAGAACTAATAAATGAATTCAGTCAAGTTGCAGGACACAAAATCAATATATAGAAATCTATTATGTTCCTATACACTAATAACAAACTATCAGAAAGAGAAACTAAGAAAAGAATACCATTTACAAGTGCATCAAAGAGAATTAAATACCTAGGAATAAATTTAACCAAGGAGGCAAAATATTTATACACTGAAAACTATAAGACATTGATGAAAGACATGGAAGATACACAAATAAATGGAAATATATTCTGTGCTCATGGATAGGAAGAATTACTATTGTCAAAATGTCCATACTACCCAAAGCAATCTACAGACTCAATGCAAGCCCTATCAAAATTCCAATGACATTTTTCATAGAACTAGAACGAATAGTTCTCAAATTTGTATGAAACCACAAAAAAAAACCCATGAAAAGCCAAAGCAATATTGAAAAAGAGGAAAAGAGCTGGTGATATCACACTTCCTGATTCCAAACTACCCTACAACACTATAGTAATCAAAACTGTATGGTATTGACATAACAGACACATAGATACAGAATAGAGAGCCTGGAAATAAATCAATATGTATATGGACAATAAACTTATGACAAAGCAGCCAAGAATACACAATGGAGAAAGGATAGTCTCTTCAACAAATGATGTTGGAAAAATTTGGCAGCCATATGCAAAAGAATGGAACTAGATCACTGTCTTAAATCATACACAGAAATAAACTCAAAAAATATTTGAATGTAAAGCATGAAACCATAAAACTCCTAGAAAAAAAAAACACAGGATGTAAGCTCTTTGACATTGGTCTTGGTGTTTTTTTTTTAAATCTGACTCTAAAAGCAAAGGTAACAAAAGCAAAAATAAGTGGAACTACAACAAACTAAAGAGCTTCTTCACAGCAAAGGAAATCATCAACAAAATGAACATCAACTTACTGAATGAGAGAATGTATCTTCAAATCATGTATCTAATAAGGGGTTAATAACCAAAATATACAAAGAATTCAAACACCTGAAACTAATATAACACTGTATGCTAACTATATTGGAATTAAAAGAAAAGAAGCAATGAAAGGAAGGGAGGGAGGGAGAAAGTGAGGGAGGGAGGCAGAAAGTACTCAACTCAACAGCAAAAAAACAATCTGATTTGAAAATGAGGAAAAGATATAAATAAATACTTTTCTTTTTTTAAAAAAAATTTACATTTATTTATTTTTGAGAGACAGAGGGAGACAGCATGAGCAGGGGAGGGGCAGAGAGAGAGGGAGACACAGAATCAGAAGCAGGCTTCAGGCTCCGAGCTGTCAGCACAGAGCCCAACACAGGGCTCGAACCACAAATCGTGAGATCATGACCTAAGCCAAAGGCAGACACTCAACCAACTGAGCCACCCAGGTGCTCCTAAATAAATACTTTTCAAAAAAAGACATAAAGGTGGGCAACAGGCATATCAAAAGATGTTCAAAATCACTATCAGGAAAATGCAAATCAAACCCACAATGAGATATCACCTCACACTTGCAAGAATAGCTATTATCAAAAAGTCAAAAGATAACAAGTATCGAAGAGAATGTCGAGAAAAGGGAACCCACATACGCTGTTGATAGGAATGTAAATTGGTATATCCACTATTGAAAACAGTATGCAGGTTCCTGAAAAAATCAAAAACAGATCTACTATATGATCCAGCTATTTGCTTTCCAGGTATTTTTTTGAAGACAATGAAAACACTAATTTAAGAAGATATACACACCCTTCCATTCATTACAGCATTATTTATAATAGCCAATATGTGGAAAACAACCTAAGTGTCTTATTGAGGGATGAATGGATAAAGAAGATGTGGCATGTTTGTACAATGGAATACTACTCAGCCATAAAAAAGGAAACATTACCATTTGCAAGAACATGTATAGACCTGGAAGTTATTATGTTAAGTGAAATAAGTCAGAAAGAGAAATACAAATACAGTATGATTTCACTTACATGTGGAATCCAAAAAACAAAACAAAACTCACAGATACCGAGAACAGATTGGTGGTTAGGGGTTGGACAAAAGGGCAAAGGACAAAAAGGGTCAACTGTATGGTGATGGATGGCAACTAAACTAATTGTGATCATTACTTTGCAGTGTATAAAATATTAAATCATTATGTTGTACACCTGAAACTAATATAATGCCATATACCAATTTTACCTCAATAGCAACAACAAAAAATTAAAGCACATGAATTGAAAAGGAAGAGGAGTGCCTGGGTGGCTCAGTTGATTAAGCATCCAACTTTGGCTCAGGTCATGATCTTGTGATTTGTGAGTTTGAGCCCTGCATCAGGCTCTGTGCTGACAGCTCGGAGCGTGGATCCTGCTTTGGATTCTGGGTCTCCTTCTCTCTCTACCCCTCTCCTAATCATGCTCTGTCTCTGTCTCTCTCTCAAAAATAAATAAACATTAAAAAAAATTTTTTAATAAAAGGAAGAAATAAAACTGACCTATTAACAACCAATAAGATTTCTATGTAGAAAGCCTCAATTAACCTACAAAATAATTCCTAGAATCAAAAATTAAGTTTATCAAAGTTGGAGAATACAAGGTCAACACACAAAATATCAATAGTATTTCTATATACCAGCAATGTAGAACTGAAAAACAAAATTTAAAAATAATGCTATTTACAATAGCTCCCCAAAATGAAATAAATTATAAAGCTAATATAACTTATGAAGGATCTGTACAAAACACTAATACAGGAAATCAAAGACCTAAATAAATGGAAAGATAAACTGCGTTTGCAGATGGGAAGACTCAACATAGCAGTGATGTTAATTTTCCCCAAATTGGCCTATAGATTTAAAGCAATTCTGATTAAAATCCCAGAAGGATTTTTTAAATATAGACAAGTTGTTTCTAAAATGTATATGGAAAGGAATGGAATTAAAATAGCTAAAACAATTTTGAAAAAGAAGTTGAAAAAATCACTATCCAATCTTAAGACTTACTATAGAGCTATAGTAATCAAGACAACATGATATTAGTGAACAGATAGACAAGTAGATGAGTGAAACAGAGTAAAGAGCCTAGAAATAGGACCACATAAATATGGCCAATTGACTTTAACATTTCAAAAGCAATTCCATGCAGAAAGGATAGTCTTTTCTACAAATAGTGTAAGAACAACTACACATCCAAAAACAAACAAAAAAAACACATTGAATTCAGCCTCACAACTTATATAAAAGTTAACTCAAAATGGATCATCCATTCTGGAAAAGTCTGGCTGTTTTAATAAAGTTAAATATACACTTACCATATGATCCAGGACACCCACTCTTGGGTGTTTATCCAAGAGGAATGAAATTGTCAGACAAAAACATGAACATGAGAGTTTTTAGAATCACTATTCATAGTCACCAAAAATTGGAAACAAACCCAAACATCCTTCAGCAGGTGGATGGATAAACACACTATGGTTGGTCCAATAAAATACTATTCTACAAAAAGATGAGTGAACTATTGACACATACATGGATGAATCTCAAAGGCATTATTCTGAGTGAAAGAAGCCAGTTTCAAAAGTCTACACACTGTCTGATTCCATTTATATGACAGTCTTGAAATTATGAAACTATCATGAAGGAGAACAGATCAGGGGTTAGGAAATTCTGAGGCCATAAAGGAATAGCATGAAGGAGATTTCTGATGAAATTGTTGTGTATCTTGATTGGGGTGGTGACTCCATGTATCTCCACATGTGTTGAGATTCAGAGAACCATAAAAAAATAATAATGAAATAAAATCACAACAAAAACATGACACAAATAGGACAGGCCACTGTAGCAAACCTCAATCAACCTCCGAGGCTTTGTGCAAGAGCTTCTTAGGTTAAAAACTTACAAACAAGACAAAAAACACATTTGAACCAGAAGACACAGAAGTAGATTGACAGAGCATTGAAGAGACAGATGTGGACCCTTGAGGATGTCCCCTGACTTCACATCCAAGCTTACTCCTCCCAAGCCTAGAACACTGCTCAGCCACATTTCCCTGAACACAGTGAGTCCTATGAGCACTGGTCCTCAAGTTTGTTTGTATACAGAGTCTGAACTAAAGGAATTTGGCCTTGCAACAGAAGGGCATCTATTATAAATGCAGAGATGCAGCTTCAGTAGTGTCTGAGATACAGCCACAGAATGTAGCTTCCAGTGATCCAGAAAGTTCCCTTATCATCTGCGGGATGTATGTCTTACAATTAGCTGGATTGTTGAAATGACAGGTAGAGCAGCCCTGTTAGTTTGCTAGGGCTTTTGTAACAAGGTACCATAAATTTAAAACAAAGAAATATATTCTCTCACAGTTCTGGAAACCAGAAGTCCAAAATCAAGGTGTCGGCAGCATCATGGTCTCTCCAAAGCCTCTGGGGTAAGATCCTGCCTTGCCTCTTCCAGTTTCTGGTAACCTCGGGCATTCCTTGGCTTGTGGCCATATGACTCCCAATTTCTGCCTCCATCTTCACATGACTGTCTTCCCTCTGTGTCTGTGTCATCATATGACATTCTCCTCTCTGTGTGTCTGAATTTCTCTTTTCTTATGAGGACACCAGTCATATTGGACTAAGGCCCACCTCAATTAGATCTCATTTTAATTTGATCACAGCTGCAAGGGCTCTGTTTCTACATAAGGTCACATTCACGGGTACAAGGAATCAGAACTTCCACATAACTTTATACAATTCAACCTATACCATCAAAATTTCATAGAAAATAGGAAATGAAAGGTAAAACAACAGTACTGGCATTCATTTGTTGAATGTACTGATAGCAATTGATTCTAAAGAGGTTGACAAGCATTGAGTCTCTGCTCTCCTTATCCTAAATCGCCTTTTCAACTTGTTGGGAAAAACAAACCTTCCCTTGAGTTGTATGTTTTTATATAATGCAGGCTGCACCTCTTTTTAAAGTTTTCAAACCAGCCCTCACTGATGTACAATTTAATGATTTTTTACACTTGCTTCTGCTATGTTTCGATTTCCCAAGTCTCAGCAAAATCCTTATTTAACCACTTGGCCTTTTCACAAAATTATCATGGTACTTACTGGGACTGGGAGGGATATAAACAAATCTCTCTCCCCTTACAACCCCCCAGACTCAGCCACATATTCTATGAGGAAGGAGCCATATTTGTCGCTGTGTTCTTTTGTTTAAAGGTACTATGCTACTATGTCAAACTATGCATACCTGAAAACATGGAATTAAAAATTTTTAATATACTGAAACAAAAATAACTTTTCAAAACTATGGTTGGCAAAGATCCTTGGACCTTCCTCCATTGGTTTATATACTCACCTGGTAAACATTCACTGAGCATATAGGATGCTCTGCACCCTATATCATACTAGGGGTACAAATAGGACAAGCCATAACACTGATGAAAATTCAGTATTTTGAGTGTTTTCACGGGGTTAGCATAAGGTATCTTAGGATCTTGGTGCTGCTCCTAACTCCTCCTGAGAGTAAAGTGTGACTGTCCTCCAACTAGTTCAATTCTTGTCACCAATTCAATGGCAAACCCATAAGGATAAGAAATTCTTCCTCTCCTTATATCTCCCCCACCAAAGCAACCCAGAATCAGACCAGCTCAGGACCTCTAGGGCAACCAGAGGCACCTGACGCATTCATTTAACAAATAGAAGTATACAGAGGCACCTGGCTGGGGCAGTAGTTGGAGAATATGACTCTTGATCTTGGGGTCATGAGTTTAAGCCCCACCATGGGCATAGAGATCACTTAAAAAAATGGAAGTGTACAACTGCAATATGCCAACCATGGTGTCAAGCAGTGGAGATAGAGGAGAACGGCAGGGCAGCTGTCCTTCCTGAGCCATTGTCTACCGCAGACTGGCTCCTAGGAAGTCAGGGAGCTGGGAGAATGGGGAGGCCTTGGCACATCAGCTGGCTGGGAGAGCCCACGAGGCAGCCAACAGCTGCTCATCCAGATATAGCCCTGCTGTCCTGAGAACATGTCACCTTATTCAAAAACAAGAAATATCTTTAATTATCTGGCACTTATGCTCCACTTAGAATTATTACTTCAGTCACTAATCAGGGGAACCCAACCGCTCCAGACTCCTGAGAGTTCAGGCAGCTTGTCAAAGGTACAAAGGCTACCAGCAGCCATCAGGACTCGGGGAAGCTGGCTCATGCAGCCCCAGGTGGGCCTGATCATTCCATCAGGCCCAAGGGATTGGCATCTAGTTTGCCAATCTCCACCAGGCCCAAGTACATGGAGAAGGCTGCCATAGCAGACCCCAAATATGAGAGTGGCTCTCTTTCTATAAAGCTTTGGAACCCAATGGCCAATGAGTACCCAAACAGATGTCCAAACATCTGCAAATAGGGAGATGTACATTATAACAAAGCACCACTTATACCCATCTGACAGACAAGGATTTTAAGTCCAGCAACACAGGTGTGCCTGAGTGGCTCAGTCGGTTGAGCGTCCGACTTCGGCTCAGGTCACTATCTCATGGTTTGTGAGTTTGAGCCCCACGTCGGGCTCTGTGCTGGCAGTTCAGAGACTGGAGCTTGCTTTGGATTCTGTGTCACCCTCTCTCTGCCCCTACCCTGCTCATGCTGTCTGTCTGTCTGTCTCTCTCTCTATCTCTCTCAAAAACAAATAAACATTAAAAAAAAAAAAAGCTTTCAACTCCAGCAACATCAACCAAGAGTTGCCAGGATGTAAAAAACAGAGTACAACTAACTTGGAGAGCTTTTTGTCCATACCCAGGGAATCTGCCAGCATGAATGAGCTACAGGGCAGCCCATCACACAGGGCACAAGGGAAGCCATAGGATGTGTTCATCATAGTGCTGCCTATTACAACAAAACATTAGAAACTCCCCAGCGTCTACCAGTAGAGGAACAGGAAGGTAAACTATGCATCCAGAGGAATCCAATCAGCAGTTAAAATGAAACAAATCTCTGTCTATTCAGATTTGTTAGATTCCCCCAAACATATTGCTATGTGAAAAAAAAAGCAAGTTATAGAATATTATGTCCAATATGCTACCACATTCTATCATTTGAAACAGAAAACACTGCTATATCTTGTTAGTGAATATGTAGTTAAAATGTAGAAAAAATAAATGCCAAAGTAGATGCCAAGTTTAGGACAATGCTGCATTTGAACAAGAAGAAAGGTATAGGAGTTTGAGGATAGAAACAATGGAGGCTTCAACTATAAATTACTTTTTATTTAAAAAATTGGAAGCAAACACATCATATCATAATGGTAAGACTTATCAACCTTTGGAGCTGAGTGATAGAAACACCCATGTGTCATAGGCACTAACTTATGCTTTACATACACTACAGCATTTAACTCTCACTACAATGCTGTGAGGGAAGGTATTATTTACCCCCATTTCACAAATGGGGCAACTGAGACACTGAGAGGCTAAGTAACTTGCCCGAAGTTACACATCCAGGATTTAAACCCAGGCCATCTGGCCCCAAATCTGTGCTCTTAACCACTCTGGAATCCTGACTCTGTGGAATGGACATGGAGGTATATTGCAATTCTCCCTGACGTTTACATAGGCTTGAAAATTTCCCTAATTAAAATCAAAGAAGATGTAGAAGTGCTACAAGAAAGAGCTTCCCAAAGCCCCCAGTTAACTTCATGTGTCAAGTTGGCTGGACCACAGTGGCCAGATATTTAGTCAAATATGATTCTGGATGTTGCTGTGAGGATGTTTTTGGATGATATTTACATTTAAATCAGTGGACTTTGGGTAGAGTAAATTGCCTTCCAGAATTTGAGTGAGCCATCTAATCACTTAAAGGTCTGAGTAGAACAAAAGGCTGACTTCCGCTAAGCAAGAGGAAATTCTCCAGCAGATGGACTTCAGAAGTGGTCGGCGATATTAGCTCTTCCTGGGGCTCCAGCATGCAGACCCACTCTGCAGAATTTGGATTTGCCAGCCTCCATAACTGCATGAGCCAATTCTTTCAAGATCTCTCACTCTCTCCAGATAGATAGATAGATAGATAGATAGATAGATAGATAGATACTATATAGAGAGATACACATTATATATACATATATATACATACACACATGTATGTTCATATATACACACACATGCACACACACGCATGTGCACATCCTACTGGTGTTGTTTCTGTGGTGAACCCTGACTAATACACCCCCCTCCAGCTCTTGCCTAGAAGAATGTAGTACAGCTGTCAAAGGACAGATGGAAAGAGTCCTGGCTGGGTTGCTCCTACTCCCTCCTATCTGTGGAGTCTTGAGAGAAAGAATCCTAAAGAAGCCATTAATTATCAGAACATCACACTCCAAGGTAGCTATTGCTAATCCCATCTTATAGGGAGGAAAACTGAGGAGATAAACAGCTTGCCAAGTTCTCCCATCAGGCAAGGAACAAAGCACATTTCCCTAAAGCATACAGCAAGGGCTATCTGTGGGTGCACCTTGACTTTGCCAACAGTCAAACCCAAATCAGACAAATCCCAGGAATCCTAAGAGTTGATCAGTTTGGGTACTAGGGCCACTGATGTGAATTTGTTTTTCACTACAGAGATCCTATGCTTAGCCCACAGCCTGGTCACCCTCTTCCCCCAGGACAAATATTTGTATGTTTTCCAGCAGTCTACTCAATAAGTACCTTTTAAATGGACATGTACTTGTTAAATAAAGCAAAACTTATAGATACCCCCTCCCTCATATGGGGCTTCCCTTAAAACAGTAAGAAGAGAAACCAAGGACAAGGGTAAATCCTGCTGGGGAGTGTAATCATGTAGATTAGGTAGCAGATGGAAGAAAGTGTGGTTTCATTGAAATATCTAATAACAAAGAACAAGATACCCAGACTACAAGAAAATAGCACAAAGAGAAGTGAAAGCAAACATCTACAGAAATCATTATTAAATTAACTGCCAAGTTCACGGGGTGCCTGGGTGGCTCAGTCATTTGAGCATCCGACTTCGGCTCAGATCATGATCTTACAGTTTGTGAGTTTGAGCCCTACATTGGGGTCTGTGCTGACAGCTAAGAGGCTGCAGCCTCTTCAGATTCTGTGTCTTCCTCTCTCTCTGCCACTCCCCCACTCATGCTCTGTCTCTGTCTCTGTCTCTCTGTCTCTCCCTCTCAAAAATAAATAAACATTTCTAAAAAATTAACTGCCAAGTTCAGACAAGGAATCTCACAGCACAGTCAAAATCCTGATGGGGACACAGTGATGGCTCCAATATACACACTCCTCAGTGGCAGAAAACAACAACCACCTAGGAACCTTGAGTAACTGAGCAGACAGTGAATTAAGACAATATACAGGAATGTCTAATTATGGGGCATAGTTCCTGTGATGACTATGCAGAAATATATGAAGACTCACAGCAGCAGACAAAAGAAATATTGCAATACAAGGTCCTGTCTGATCTATGAAAACCTGAAATAAATGAAGATACATACCATACTCATGGATAGAAATATGTACAATTATGTAGAGTAAATTCTTCCCAAATTTATCTGTATATTTAATTCAACTCTAGTCAAGATTCTAACAGTATTTTCATGGGCCCTAACAAGCTGATTCTGAAATTTACATGGAAGAATAAAGAACAATGAAGAGCCAATACACCTCTGAGAAAGAAGACTGCTGAGGAGAGAGTTTTTTACTAGGTCTCAAGAATTATTAAGTCATAGGGATTAAGACATTGTGGTACTAGTGCAATAATAGACAAAATAACCAACAGAATAGAATACAAAGCCCTGAAACAGATGCTAAAGTTATACGAAAATTTTCTAGATGACAGAAGTGGCAGATCAGGTCATGGGACACATAAGGAACCAGTCAATGAATGGAGCCAGAAAATACAGGTGTCCACTTGGGAAAAAAAAGTGAACTTCAATTCCTAACTCACTCCAAACATAAAAATTAACTATAGTTGGATGAAGAACTTAAATGATAAAAGTCAACTTTCACTGTTTTATGTAGATAAATATCTTTCTGATCTGGGGATGAAAAAAGACTTCTTAGAAAAAAAAGAAAAAAACAACATAAAATAAATGGTTGATAAATTTTGACTATATCCAAATTAAGAATTCCTATATATCAATGAAAACTTTCAAGACAATAAAAAGGCAAATAGGAAAATAATATTTGTTAACATTATAACTGATAAGGGATTAATATCAGTAATATATAAAGAACTAAAAATCAGTAAGGATCTTTGAACCAATAGAAAAAGGATCAAAAGACATAAATAGGCAGTTCACAGAAAAGGAAACACCTGTGAATAATAAAGCTATATAAGATCTGTATTCTCTTTGGTGATCAGAGAAATGCTAATAAAGACCATAATAAAATACCATTTTACACAAATTCTGTAGACACAGATGAAGAAGCCTCTGTGTGTTGCAGAGTATATGGAACAAGAGCATCTCCTATATGTTGCTGGTAGGAGCATAAACTGATACAGTCAGTTTAGAAAATAATTTGTAATTTTCTTGTAAAATTAAACATTCTGTCCCCGACAATCCAACAATGCCACTCCAAGAGAAACTTGGACATGTATAGCAGGAAACATGCACAAAAATGTTCATAGCAGCACAGTTCATAATAGCAAAATCTTGGCATCATGCCTAATGCCCATCAACAGGAGAATGGATTAAAAGGAGACACCATTCACAATAGCATCCCATTGTAATGTACACTACTCGAATATTATGTAATGAACTCTGGCTACATACAGTAATAATGAGAGTGTGTCATAAACCAGAGATTATGATTAACCCAAATCTGAGGTCTCCAATATAAATGAAAAGGAGTAGGAAAAAAAAATTTTGAAAGGACACCTATCTTTCCCTGGTCAGACAAATGCTGTGATCTCATCCTTGCAAGGGACATAAGTGTTTATTGAAGGGGAATTTTTTAACAGCAAGTCCCTTCTGACATTCCTCAAACCAATACCATAAATGAAATTTCTATGCCAGCATCCCAGAGTGAGATAAATTGGGATTTAAATGGCAGAGGATGGGGGCTTAGCTGCAGCCATTTTTATATATGCATGCATTCAGGCAGAGCAAAGAGAGGATACTACAACCCTGATGGTAAAAGTTAACAGGAACACCAGGCTACAGAATTTGGGAAGGAAATGGCTTCTAATCAGTCTGTCTGATGGAACCGATTGCCTGAGATAAAGCCAGGCCATGCTGTTGAAGATGGATAATTGAGACTTTATTGGACAAATCAGCAGTGATAAAAGAGGTAACCTTGTTGCCAAGAAGGAAGGTAAATAGAGCTGGAATAATGGTAAAAGCTGTTGTTAGATTCCAGTTTTCCAAGCACGATTTATGCTCCTCCTCTGCAAAGTCTTCCTCACTTTCCTAAACAACTTCAGAGAACCAGGATCATGGACACATTACCCAACCCAACCTAAGCTGAGGTCTGTAAACTGCCTAAATTATCTCTATCAGACACCAGAATGGACAAAAATGGGGATAAACCCAAAAGTTCGGTCACTATCATTAGGAGATAAATAAGCAGAGAGGTTTACAGGGGTGAAAACCCATGTCTCAATGGTCTCCAATGGCTGTCACAAAAGTGCTATCTCTTTCCACTTCCTGCACTCCAGACAGTGATTTCAAACCAACAATTACCTCATCCAGTTTTGATCAGGCACAGACTAGGATCCAGAACGAAAAGATCCACACTACTGTCAAACATCCATTCAGAAACAAATTCAGTTCACTTCTTGGCTCAAACTCCCCCTTCCCCCAGGGGAACTCCCCCTTCCCCCAGGAAGCTATCTCTGATTGCCCCTAAAACCTTTGAAGGGCCTCGTCCAACGGCTGACTACAGTATCAGTACTGTGCATACTTTGATACTTAGACAATGAGCAATCATTAGAATGAGTATCATGATGTTATTAATTCATTAGACAAATACCATTAAATATTACTCTGTGCCAGTCAGTGCACTGAGAACTGGGAATACAGCAGAAAATGAACACAAACAGGGCCCCTGCTGTCTGGGGGCCACTTGCTGGCAAAGGAAAAGCCCTTCATCAGATAGTCATAATACTATCATGATTAAAAATCAAACTAAGGGCAATGAAGGGCAAGCAGGACACTGAGGGACCAGATCTTGTTGGCAGGAGTGGGAGTGAGGTTAGGAAGTATTGTCTAAATTGTTTTTGAATGATGAAAAAGAAGTAATCTATTGAAGGGGTGTGTGCATGTGTATTTACACAATGTACGTGTGTGTGTGTGTGTGTGTGTGTGTGTGTGTGTGTGTTTGGTGGAGGAACAAATAAGGCAGAGGAAATAAGTGCAAATTTAGGTAGTAGATGGACCATAAAGGCCACATTTTCAAGATTCCCAAGTGTCCACTGAGAGCTGAATGGATACATAAAATGTGGGGTGTATATATATCTATATCTATATATCTGTATCTATATATCTATATCTATATCTGTATCTATATCTATAGGTATATATCACACACACATACACATATATATTTATATATAACAGAATATTACTCAGCCATAAAAAAACAATGGAATCTTGCTATTTGCAACAACATGGATGGATCTAGAGGGTATCATGTTAAGTGAAATAAGTCAAAGACAAATACCATATGAGCTCACTTATAAGTGCAATTTAAGAAACAAAATAGCAAATGAACAAACAAGAAAAAAGAGTCAACAGAAATCAGACCCTTAAATACAGAGAACAAACTGGTGTTATCCAGAAAGGAGGTGCATGGGGGGGGGGGGCGTGAAATAGATGAAGGGGATTAAGAGTCACTTATCGTGGTGAACACCAGGAAATGTATATAATTGTTCAATCACTGTACATACTGCACGCCTGAAACTAATATAACACTGTAAGTTACCTATACTTGAGTGAAAAAAAAGATTCTGGTCTTTACTCAAATTCAATGGAAATCTTAAAAGGAATTTGGGGTAGGAGACAGTAGGCGCAGGAAATGACTTCTGCATTTTGCCTTTTGGAAAAAATCACTCTGAATAAAGAATTGAGGTGGTCACAGTTAATATGTGAGAATAAGTTAATAGTCTATTGCAATAAGAAATAATGGATGATATCTGGGACTGATATTTGGGCCCCACTGGGGGTTATGGTAATGAAAATCTTAGTGGGATTCGGGAACGAGAAGCAGAAAATGAATACTTTGCCATGATGAAATAACTCCTTAATTATCACCTGTAATCATGTGAAATAAAATGTCTGCTAGACTTGGAACTCCATGAGGTCAGGGATTTTCCTCAGCTACTTTTTTTTTTAACCTCTGCTGTATCCTAACACTTAGAATAACACCTACTAAACAATAGATACTTGTTAAATAGTTGTTGGGTGGATGGATGGATGGATGGATGGATGGATGGATCCTAATTGAAGGTAAGCCTTTGGTCAACTAAGGCTCCACTCCCCAAAAGCAATATGAAAGGCTTGAAGAGATAAATGATGATGGAGTGAGTTATAGTGACAGTCTCTGACTGTACTGTGTAAATGGGAGAAAAAACAACAACTCAGATCTCTGTAGAAGCTGAATTATAATATAGCTGCATTCACAACCTCACCAAGTCTTTTATGGTGAAGTTGGGGCATTGGCTGGGAACCAGGAGGGAGCTGAGAATTAAAAGGGATATTAATGGGAGAATGTAAGATGACTAAGAATGGCCTCACTACCCCAACCCTGCAAGTCCCCATTACGAGCTGAAACAGCCTCTCCTCCCTTCCCTATTGCATAGTCCTTCTTTGCTTGAAGACCCAAACATCCCTTCAATTTGGGTTCTACTTTGAAACAAGAAACTCATTTCCATCATCCCTAACACCACTCCCAACTATAACACACACACACACACACACACACACACACACACACACACACACACA
>NC_064818.1:42689975-42819400 GCF_023721935.1 Panthera uncia
ACACACACACACACACACACACACACACACACACACACACACACACACTTCATTGTCTCTATATCTGTAATGAGATTATTACCCCAGCATCTCCTGGAAGATCAATTACAAAGTTAAGCGTGGGAGAAGAAGGCTCACTCATACAAAAATATAGCAGGTCTTAGCTAATTTACACCAGAAATATATATATAATGGGCCCTGAGAGGACCAGAACAGAGACAGGGGAACTTTGTCTGACAAAGACAAAGACAGAGGACCAGAACAAAGACAGCTGAGATGCCAGAACTTCCTTGACATAATGGAGATGAAGTAGTCCAAAGACCACAGAATACTGACACCAATTTACCACATGCTGTCTCCCCCTACTCACCCTTAACCACACACACTCCCAAAAGCCACACCCTTCCCCAACTGTCTATATATAAAATGGTGGGAGAGCCACCAGCATTTTGGGAAAATAATTCAGTGCCTGGTCTATATAGGCTAAAAAGTGCTTGTTCAACTGTAGTTGAGGTCCCTGATTTCAACAGAGATGGGCAGAGGCCAAGTGAAAGCACCCAAACCCCAGGGGTAAAGTGTGCTGGGTGCCTACAGGAAGCAACAGGACCAGAGGGGTCCATTGTTCTCATCCACAGGGATTGCTGATGGTGATTAATTGACCCTGAGGTCCCAAAAACAAAAGTAAATTCAGGCGACCTACTAAGATCTTACTTAATTTGTATAACTGAGGGGAAAAAGAGGCCTTGTTTAAGCCATAAAAAATGAAACCACAGACTGTTTTCATACAATCTCCAAATCCTAAATCTCTTCAATAACCCTGAACCTTTTAAATGAAAGGAAGCCCTGAACTCTCCCTCGAGTATCACAAATATTGTGAATATTCTTCTTAGCCTTTCTCAAAGGGACGTGAAACTACTTATCAGGATCAATTTGCACTGGCAGACAGGAAAAACCATGACCTACTGGGTATTATTGAATCTTGTATCTTGGCTCATCCTGATTCCTAGAAACCTGGCTCATCACTGGTGCATCCGTCAGAGTGGGGGCTATTGGAGGTCAAAAGAAAAATCGAGTTTTGACCTAGGTCAGCCTCATAGAACGTCCAAGGGACCCCAGACCTTCTCAATGGTTGTTTCCCCATTTCTAGAGTGAATGTGTGAAAAAGACATCTTCAGCAATCTGATAAACTTCCTAATTGACTCCCTGGAAATTGACTAAGGGCTAATAACGCAGAAAGGGCAAATGGAAGCCATTTATTTCCCTCTCCGTGCTAAGATCAGAAAACAAAGCACTGCTCCATCCCAAGGGAAATCAGGGAATGTAGCATCGTTACTAAATATTTGAAAGGTGCAAAGCAGAGATCCCAATTACATCCCTACATAACTTTATAGGCTGGCAGATGCAAAATATGAGTCATATGGAGTAACAGTGGATTATCATGAACTTAATCAATGGTAACTCCAATTTAGATCTGCTGTTTCTGATATAGTCTCCTTATTGGATCAAATCAATGCAGACCTTAGCAACTGGTACACACTTATTGATCTGTCAATATATTTTTCCACTACCCCCAACAAGCAAAAACTGCTATAAGCAGTTAGCTTTCTCCAGGAAGATATAGCAATAAAGCTTCACTGTCCTACCAGAGGGCCATATCAACTTTCTGGCTCTAAACCACACAGTCCACACAAATTTGACTGTCCAATCATCTAACAGAACACCATCCTAGTCCAAGACATGGGTAACTTCATGCTGATATATATATATACATATATATATACATATATATATATATATATATATATATATATGTATATATATATAATAAGGTCAAAAATAACTTCAGTGAAAGTGTAGGAACTTGAAAACTTGGTTAAGGTTTTTGGACTCCCAGTGCTCTGGGGTCTTTCAGAATATGCACTGCAAAATAAAGATTAAGATGTTGCTCCTTGTATCCCACGTTATTAATAAAGAATCAATGCTGCATGGGTCTCCTTGGATTTTGGAGGCAATAGATACCATGTTTAGGTGAGCTGTTCCCATCCACTCACTGGATGAGTTGAAATTCTGACAACTTTGAATGGGGCCCCCAAAAAAGAGTAGGCTCTCTGCCTTGTCCTGGCTGCAGTGCAAACAGCTCTGACACCTCTCCTAGCTCAGGATTCAAAGTGGCTACAGTAACTCAGGATGCTACATGCAGCCCGCATAAGTACAGCATGCCTCCACATGCATCCACATCCCCACAATAAGGTCTTCTCATTTGCTATCCACAACTGGGAAATATCCTTTCCCCAATTATTCAGATAGCCCACTTCTTCAACTTTTACATCTTTGTTCAAGTTCCAACTTCCTAGTAGTCCCTCCCCTTACCACCATATTTGAAACTGAATCTCTCTTAATGGTTTACATCTCCTTTTCCTGTATTTTTTCCCATACAACTTGTCATCAAATGACATACTATATCCTTATTTATTCTATTTATTGCCCATCTCCCCAGAATTTCGCCTGAGCGGAAATTCTCCTGGGTTGTTCACTGCCCCAGGCCTCTAAAGCCAAGCCATTCACATAGCAGGTGCTCATAATGTATGTGGGTATTGGGCAGCCACACGAGGATAATGTAGTGACCATTTGGCTTTGTTTTGGCTCTGTAGCATCTGAACTCCCTTCTAATTTGGGGACAATTCAACCATAGCTTTAGTATTTCCAGAAGAAAAGGTCATTCCTCTTACTAAGGATGTTGAATGGGGCCAGATATTTTCTCTCCCAACACCCTTGCAGCTACAGTGAAAAGTGGGGATTGGATAATCTTGCCAAACTCTTCAACTCTGAGGAAAGTACACAAAGAAGTTTAGGAGAGATTGGCACCATCATAGTGCAATCAAGAGTGCCACCATGGTGGAAGTGATGAGGCGGAGTAGAACTGGTAGCCAGAGTTCAGCAATGGCCCTGACACTTCAACCAAGGTGTCACTGAATGTGTGACTTCACTGTGTCCTCTGTGGCTCACACTCCCTTGGTTGGTGCCCATCTCCCTGATCAGATTTTCTAGACTTCCCATTGATTCTGTGAGCTGTCCAACATCATAACATTTCACTATTCTCACAATTTAGGTTACGGGAGTGACTTGCACTGTTTGCAAGCAAAACCCCAAAGGTACAGGAAGCGAGGGAGAGGGAAGGATCAAGGATATGGTCAGAAAGTAGGGGCTGGGATGAAATAGTTTCAGAGGATGCTAAAGGCCAAGGTGGCCATGAAGGTAGGAAGCTGAGGGGCAGTGGAGGGGAGGGTCACCGGAAACAAGGCCAAGGAAATAAAAGGTCATAGAGTTGAAGAGTCACCACATGGTCAGTGAAGTCACCCAGCATTATGTCTGGACTGGGGCTGGCAAAGGAAGATAGTTATCCAGTTATCCAGGGCCAAAAACCTTACACAAAAGAGAGGAAGTAAACAGTGAGTGTGTTAAGTCATCACATTGACCCCAAGGCAGCATATCTTACAAGGGTATCAGAGATCTCCATTCCTGAATCTCTCAGACCTAGAACAGCACGTATGTGCTGAGGAGTCACAGGAAGCCAGCCTTCTTCATGTTTAACCACATGAGTAAAAGTTATAAATAAGAGTTCATCTCTAGAACTTCTCTTTAAAGTACACGTATGTGAGCATACAAATTTTTGTCTCATTCACCCTATTTTTATGGTTTAGTTATTTTTTTATTTTATTTTTTTAGCTTTTAATTAGGTTTTTTTAAATTTCAGAGCAGTTAACATATAGTATTATATTGGTTCCCAGTGCACAATGTAGTGATTCAACAATTCTATACATCACCCAATGCTCATCATGATAAGTGTACTCTTTAATCCCCTTCAACCATTTCCCCCATCCCCCCACCCACCTCCTCTCTGGTAACCATCAGTTTGTTCTCTATAGTTAAGAGTTTGTTTTGGGGCGCTGGGTGGCTCTACTGGTTAAGCATCCAACTTCAGCTCAGGTCATGATCTCACGGTTCGTGGATTTGAGCCCTTCATCAGGCTCTGTGTTGACAACTTGGAGCCTGGAGCCTGTTTCGGATTCTGTGTCTCCCTCTCTCCCTGCCCCCCACCCCCCATGCTTGGGCTCTCTGTCTCTCTCTCTTAAAAGTAAATAAGCATTAAAAATTTTTTTAAAGAGTTTGTTTCTTGGTTCATCACTTTTTTTCTTTGTTTTATTTCTTAAATTCCACGTATGAGTGACAGCATATGGTATTTGTCTTTCTCTGATTGACTTATTTCTCTTAGCATTATACTCCTTAGCTCCATCCACGTTTGCAAGTGGAAAAATGTTATTCTTTTTTATGGATGAATAATATTCCATTGTATATAGCTACCGCATTTTCTTTATCCATTCATCTGTGGATGGACACTTAGGCTGCTTCCATAGTTTAGCTATTGTAAATAATGCTGCTATAAACATAGGGGTGCATGCACTCCTTTGAACTAGTGTTTTTGTTTTTTGGGGGGGAAAAATACCCAGTAGTGTGATTCCTAGATTGTGGAGTAGATCTAAGTTTTTGAGGAAACTCCATACTGTTTTCCACAGTGGCTACACCAGTTTACATTCCCACCAACAGTGCAAGAGAGTTCCCTTTTCTTCACATCCTTGCCAACATCTGTTGTTTCCTGTGTTGTTAATTTTAGCCATTCTAACAGGTGTGGAGTGGTAGCTCATTGTAGTTTTGATCTGCATTTCCTTGATGGTGAGTGGTGTTGAGCATCTTTTCATATGTCTGTTGGCCATTAGAATATATTCTTTGGAGAAATGTCTGTTCATGTCTCCTGCCCATTTTTTAATTAGATTGCTCATTTTTTCAGTGTTGAATTATATAAGTTCTTTATGTATTTTGGATACTAACCCTTTATCGGATGTGTGATTTGCAAATATCTTCTCCCATTCTGTAGGTTGCCTTTTAGTTTTGTTTTTCTTTGCTGTGCAGAAGCTTTTTATTTTGATGTCGTCCCAATAGTTTATTTTTGCTTTTATTTCCCTTGCATGAGGAGATATATCCAGAAAAAATGTTGCTTTGGCCCATGTCAGAGACATTACTGCCCAAGTTCTCTCCTAGGATTGCCTTGTTCACTCCTATCACCCAGGGGCCTAGAACAGTGCCTGGCACAGAGCAGATCCTGCATAAATATTTATGGAATATAAAATAAATGAATGAACTTAAATTTCTCTTCCACCCATTTCATGTCTTCCCTGTTTCTGTAATACTTTATTTCTGCGGCTCTAAAGAATAGCTGGCCATATACCTTGGTCCCTTTCTCTCTCTCAGAGCATTGGCTTCCATTTCTGAACTCACCTCCCTCTTTTATATGTACTATTTTGTCTTTCCACAAAGCCAGAACCATTGGGCAGAGAGACCACAGACTTGAGAGCCAAGACATCATTTCTCACACTCAGCATCCACAGGACAAGTGTGCTCTGATGAGGGGCAATTATCAGTCTTAAGTCTGGCACTGACTCATTCATTCATTCAATAAACCTTTACTGAGTGCTACCACCTGGCCATATGCTGCTAGGCCGGGAACTAAAAAGGGTCTAAAACCCCAAGAGGAGGCCATGCGCACATAACCATGGAGATCAAAGGGTGCAGAAAAAGATTGGACTTGCTGACAGGTATTTCTGGGTACAAATTCTACCCCAACACTTATTTGCTATAGGGAGACATTAAGCAAATGTCCAAACCTATCTGAGGCTCAGTCCCCTCATTTATCTGTGAGGATACCTAAATCTAAAAGTCCTGGCATGTGGGTAAGTATCAAGAGACATCTCTCACCTCTCTTTGCTCTCCTGTCCCCTTCTTTGCATGTCTCGTTAAGACTACTTTGTGGCTGGGCATACAGCAAGTGCTCAAAATATGAATTGTTGGAGAAGGCTGGGCTGAAGGGTCCTATTTCAGATTTTGGTGAGCCTTGGCTCAGCCCTGACCACTGACTCACCTTTTGCTGCAGACTCAGTTACCAGTCTGTGAAGGCAGGAATAGGCTTCCCATTGCCCCAACCTTATTTGCAGAAACTAGGATTCACCAGCCACTTTCTCTGGAACCCCTGAACAGGCACTCCTGGGTCACTGCCCAACATCACAGCCCATTTGGCTGTGTTGGTCCTGATATCCCCAGGACAAGGGGTGGGTATGAAGGGTCCACATCCAATCTGGAGAACCATACTGTCCAGCTGACAACTCAAACATCCTTTTAAGTTTGAACCATTTGAATAAATATAGAAGTCTTGACAATTGAGAATGATTTGACAGCTATGCATGCTGCAGCAAGAAAAGCTACCATGGGGGTTCCAAGTGGGGAAGACAAGGAAGAGGTGGGGAAGATGCTGGTCTTTGCATGCTTTGGAAAGCCACCAAGAGAGAAGGAGGAAGAAAGACAGGGAGGATACTGGCACACCCTCCAGTGTTTGGCCCAGATGCCACACCATGTCAGCATAGACCTGCTGCACCCATGCTGCTCAAACAGACTCTTCCAGGTACCTCACCCCCAGCTGCAAGATGGTTTGCTTGCCTCACATCTCTGGGAAAGGAGGAACAGTCTAGGACAATGGTCACACCCAGGCAGAATGATCCCAATGTGGCAATTCAGGGGTGATCTGGCTCTGGGTCACCCTCTTGGCCATGCGGATACAGACTCCTCATGAGCTCCTTTCCACCATGAGCCATAACCAAACCCCAGCATCAGAAACGTCTTCCTGTAATACACTAAAACTGCCTCAGCTTGGTCACAATTCTGTGACCACCTGTGGTAGATGCAAGTGAATCGGTGACCCACTCTCTGGCCCCCACAACTCTGTGGAGTGAGACAAGACAGGCCTGTGTGAAGCAGTCAGCAGATGCCACAAGACAGACAGCAACCCATGCCAGAGCATCTGGGGAATCTGTATCTAGTTACATGCAGCCTTCTTAGCACCACGTGACAGCATGCCTCCCATTCCAGCAAGCCATTGGTTCTTTAGTAAGCCTCCAAGGCCAAAAGCAAACAGCTGGCTTGCTACAGCCCACATGACTACAGGTGCCCATGTCTTCTGCTGGGCCCAGACTCAGCTTTCTGGAGCTGCAGAAGCTGTATCTTCCAAACTTCCAGGGAGCATCCACGGGCCCACCAGTTCTGCACAGATAGCCGGAATGCTGGGACTACAGACACACGCCCAAAACTTGCTGTATGGGGGCTCTGGCCTGTCTCCCAGCCCTGTCAGAGGCTGAATGGCAGAAGACTGCCGTGGGTTCAATGGTGGCCACCAGCCACAAATCTTGGGTTCTGACACCATCGACAAAATACGTCCCCTCCTTCCTCATGATGCAACCAGATATTTTTCCACACTTGGAAAACCCCCAGAGAGCATGCACATCTAGTCCACAAAGGACCTCCTCCAAAAGGACTGAGGAGCTTGCAACCCCAAATTAGGATGCATAGTCAGGAGACCTAATACTGGATGCCAGACTGTGAGGACAATCCAGGACACTGTGGCTCTTATCAGACAGGAAGGTGCCTCATGAAGGCGGAGCTTTCTCTCTCCAGTGACAGTGCATGGGGTGGACATGAGCAGCCCGAGCCAGGGGCTGGCAGCTCTCTGGAACCCACTTGGGAACACATCTGGACCAGGCTTGGCTTCTGCACTGCAAAGCCGCCTAGGCACCTCAGCACACCTCCTGCTCTCCGTGCTGACGACGGCAAGCCCTGCCTCACAGCTGCTCCTTCCACCCGAGGTGCCCTCTGCATGACACCCCCTTGACATGACGGTGCTCCCACAGGCACCACAACAGCAGGCCCCCCAGTGCCTCAGCTATAGGCTCTCATGGGATAGTCACTGCATCTCTGTCAGGAAGGAGGCAGCAACCTTGAGCTCCTGTGCAACTTGGTGGGGGGAGCTTTAAGACCTAGGATGTGTCCCCTTTTCCTGCCCATGACCCCATGCCCACTCCAATCTGCTCAACTCCAACCAGGCTGGGTAAGCAGGCAGCCTCTGTGCTCTGAATTGACAGTGAGGAAAAGCAGTTCCCGCGCATGGAACATCCTTGCCAGGCCCTTGTCAGACTGTCCACCTGATCCTCCCAGAAGCCTCTCAGTGCAAGTTAGCATTCAGGTGCAGAACAGGTATGTGACCTGCTTTGAGCCACACTGTCGTGCGGTAGCTAATAAGTAGCATAGGATCCAAACAGGGGTCTGACTCCAAGCCAGGTCTTCACCAGCCAAAAGAAGGCAGACACATTTACTCAGGGCCACAGGGCATCCTGGTGGGCACCCTGGGCAGGCATGCCGACAGTAGGGGTGCCCTAGCTGACCACCTGCCCACTGGCAGCCCAGGGCCCTGCTGGCTCCATCCCAGCGCTTACAGATGGGAAACAGCAGTCCCAAGCACACCGAAGCCTTGGCAATGCCCTAACCCAGAATAAATTAGCTCTCCTCTAATTGTCCTACCACGGGGAGAAACGTGACAGACCTCATACATCATCTAAAGCCAAACTCAATTTGTACCCATTTATAACACAAACATGTCTCAGGTGTAACATCAAAGGAGCTCATTTAGTATTCTGCAAACTCACCTTCAAGAGCTGGCAATGCACTGGCACAGGCGAGATGGCACAGATCACTTATGAGCAAACTTGTTCCAACGTGGGAGAAAAAATTAGTTGACTTTAGATGGCAGGGGGGAGACCCCTCCCACATCTGTAATGTGCCCAACAGGAGCGAGGATGGAGTCTGGCACAGGACAGGAACATAAGTTGCATTGGCCATTCCCACCTCCCATGATGGGCAGGATGGCTCCAGGCCACTGACAGATGGACAGATCAGCCTGAGCAGGGTGAGCAGCCCACCCACTCAGTTCCAGCCCGCGGGTCCCTCGGTGATCATGGACATGGCACTAGGCACAGCCTGTAGGGTCCAGGGGACTCAAGCTGAACTAAATTCAAGTCTTTGCCCAGGGACCTTGTTGCCATTTCTTGGCTTCTCTAAGCCTCCCCTTCCAGCCTATTAAAATAAAGTCAAGGGCAGCCTGGGTGGCTCAGTCAATTAAACATCTGACTCTTGATTTCAGCTCAGGTCATGATCCCTGGGGCGCGGGACTGAGCCCCAAGTTGGGCTCTATACTGGACATGGAGCCTGCTTAGGATTCTCTCTCTCCCTCTCCCTCTCCCCCTCCCCTGCTCTCTCTCTCTCTCACTCACTCTCTCCCTCTCCACCTCGCCCCCACTCAAAAACAGGAAGTCAAGTGTGTGAACGTGACTGCACATCAGAGGAAGTAACAGAAAGGGAGAAAAAGTAGAAAGTGCTTTGTAACCCACCATCATTAATTCCATCCCTGCCATTTGCAAAATCCTAAAGCACCATGTCATTTCAGCCAGCACCAGGGCCAGCATGCAAAGCCAGCCAAGTACTACCAGGCCTCCCTGGGGAGGTAGGATAGCACCCCCTGGGAGCAGCATCCTCCTGGCTTCTAATGGGTTTGGCCACCATGGCAGCTAACTTTGGGGCCTTTTGTTAAATAGACTATGTCCACTGAATATGCAAACAGAAAAGTGCAAAAATCCTAAGACTGATGCATTTTTATAAGAGAACACACAGCGATAAGAAAATTGGATATTAGCAGCCCCCCGAGAACTCTTGGGGACCACTTTGCAAAGTGTTACCACCCTTTCTGATTCTCAAGCCTGGGCCAGCCTGCCTGGGAGGAGGATCAAAGTGCCAGAAAGCGGATCTCCAATGCAAAGACGGCATCCGTGATCAAAGCTGGAGACGAATCCGCTTGTAATCGCGAGGTTTGATTTAAGGCCTTGATCTCCAAAACGGAGGCCAGTCAAATTAAGAAAAGGCATTCTTTTCCTTTCTGGACCCCTCTGGGTTTCTTGGTGAGACTCTCAGGAGAGATTCCTTGATGGGCAGGCGGCTGCTGCCCACAGCTCAGCCCTGTGCTGCGTGCTGGGCGGCCTCGGGAATGCTCTGATGATAAGAGGCTTTGATGGAGCAGGTGCCTGCCCTGATGAGCAGAGATTCAATGAGCAAATTTCTTTCCCCCCAAAACACATGGATGGCACTCTGAGATGTCTGGTTTTTTTTTTTTTAATTTTTTGTTTGCATGTTTGTTGTTTGTTTTTCTTACTCTTCTGCTTGAAGTTTTTTGAATAGACTTCATTTTTTTAGAAAAGTTTTAGGTTCACAGCAAAATTGAGAGGGAGGTACAGAGAGTTCCCCTATGCCCCCTACCTCCCCACACCCTCCCCCATTATCAATATTCCCCCACCAGAATGGTCTATTTGTTAGAGCTGATAAGCTATGCTGACACATCACTATCACCAAAGTCAGTAATTTACATTATGGTTGGTGTCTGTTTTAAACCTACAAATTTGTCTTATTTACCACAAAAGAGTATTCTCTAGGTGAAGCCATAGGCTTCTCAGACCAGAAACTGAGCCAGGCCTCCTCAATTTTCTAATTTTCTAGTAGCCACCTTAAAAAGACATAAAGAAATGGGAGAGATTAATTTCAGTAACATATTTTCTTCACCCCAGTATATCCAAAATATTCACATGTCTACATGTAATAAATATAAAAATTATTAACAAGATATCATACACTTGTACTGAATCTTCTAAACCAATGTGTATTTTATGCTTATAGCACGTTTTAATCTAAATGCTAAATTTTCATTAGAAATACTTGATCTAATTTTAGATTTCATAGAATTTGCCCTGGAAAAGTACAGTCACATAATCAGGTTGTTCCAAACATACTTACAATTTTTCTAATGCTTAAGTTGAACATGATTTTTTTTATTTAAATTAATTAAAATTAAATATTATTTAAAAACTCAGGTCCTCAGTTGCACTAGCCACACTTCAAGCACTCAGCAGCCACATGTGGCTGGTGGCTCCTGTGTCAGACAGGGCAAGGCCAAGGGAGGCCCACAAGTCAGCCGATGCTGGCTTTCACCCACAGTGGCCATTATTCCATGGTCCCAAAGCTGATTAAAGGTGTGAAAATGACAGCAGATCTGAAGTTCTTCTTTTCTGATGGTCTCATTGAGGGGCAAGTTCAAGGCTATGAGACTACCAGGGACTGGATGGTACTGCAGATGGCATTTTCAAGATGAGCAGAGACCAGGCCCAAACCATGGTCACATGTTGGGAAGGCCCACAGGAGATTTTAAACCCCTCCCTCCTGGGCAGACCGACTCCAGCTCTCCTGGCCTCCTGTCCAGCCCTGGGCACTCAGAGGTTCCCCCGCAACCTTGCACTGCCAACTCCCACTCTGTCCTCAGGATCTCCCCTGCCCAGCTGAGGAATATGCACAAGAGTCCCAGCTCCCCTCCCCACTAATGTCTGACTTGCTCCAAAGGTGAAATGTGTGCTCCAGAAAAGGTTGAGAAACTAATCAGTTCAGGACAATCATTGCCATCCACAAGAGCAGTGAAGCTGGCCTGCAGACTCACAGTGGTCTGTGCTCTGCTACAAGCACCTGGGTTGAGGCGGGGGGAGGGTGAGCGCCACCTCAATGAATATTCACAATTCCAAGCTGAGCACTATTACGGTCCCATTTTGCAGAGCAACCTTCACCTCCACTACCTTTGCCCAGCCCATCTTCCCTGTCTCTGTCCCTGGGTCCTTTTCCTTTTAGACTATCTCTCTGATCAACCTGTTCCACACCCACTGCTCCTACCACCCAAGTCTCCAGTGCAGACCCCTCTCTTGAATACCACTTCTTTACCACCATCTGCCTACTAAAATTACCTGCGCGTGTATCCCACACAAACACTGAAGGCTCAAAAGGCCCAAGGCTGGACTCACCATTTTCCCCTGGCCAAACACCTTCCTCCTCCTCACTACTTGTTCTCCACGAATCATGTACAATTCACACAGCCACACAGGTAAGCACCCAGGCCTCATCACGGCCTCTCACTTCTGTCTCATCTGTCTCCTACCAAAGTCAATTACATGTGTCCCCTGCACGTGACTCAGTTCCTCTTCCTACCTCTAGCTGCATATTAGAAGGGGCCTCCCCAGCTCTCACTTAGGTTACAGACAACAACAACAACAACAAACTGCACACACTTACACACAAAATAATAATCACAACCACATCTGAATACCAAGTACACAGTGATCGAGTGCTCATTGATTGTGCTGAATTAATGCCTTCCTCTTCATTCCATCCTCTACAGCTCTGTGAACCAAGGCCAGCCAGTTATGTCTCCAGGGGTTGCGGATGGTCTAAGAGCTGTCAGATTTCCCAGTCAAGGGCCGCCACCTTCCCTCAGAGGATGGTGAGGAGGAGATGGGTGCCCACACTCTGCCAACCCACTAGCCATGGACCAGTGGAGCAACAGCCGGAATGGTCAGTCTGGGATGAGACTCCTCACCTCAGTTCCCAGATTGGTGACCAGAGACAGCTCTACCTGATTAGCATCCTGCAGAGTAACCTCTCTGCTGTCTGTGCTACCCCTCTTCCACTGCCCCCCAGCTGTCGGGTGAAAACAACCCATTTAAACATGTCCGAAGTAATGGCAAGAAACAGGATAATGAGGTAGCCAGCCCCAGGCCCCCAGGCAGCGATCACTGTGTGTGCAGAACAGAGTGCACAGGCCTCTCCGTCGCTCTCATCTGTCACACATCAAGTAAGAAAAGATCTATTTTTTCCCCAGGCAGCATGCCTACAACTTCAATTGGCCCAAAATATGCTTGGCTAAATTTGCTTGTGTGATTCTCTAAATGGTACACAGTGTTCTATAAGAAGGCGTGAGAAACCTCAGCACAACATGGTGGGAGCTGGGGTTCTGCAAGGTGAGTAGTTCTGAACAAGGTGCAGGGTTCCTGCCAGCAAACAGCACCCCTGAATTCTGAGCCTCGCTCCTCTGGCTGGCTGCAGTCAGATGGCCCTATGGCCACCACACTTCTTCCCAGTGGCCTCACAGTAACCCTCTCCTCTCTGCCCCTGGAGGCCTCCTCTCTGAGCACGTAGACCAATCTTATCACTCATTGCTCGTCCAGGGGATAGGGGAGGCTGCTGGCTCCCCAGCACAGGGAGACAGTGGGGGTGGGGGTGGAGAGGTGGTCGGTCCCATCTGCCAAGATGTAAACAAGGAAAACACCCAAACACATCATCTGAGGCTCAGGGGTCTTTACACCAGACTAAATCCAGAAAGCAGGCCTGGGGAGCGGGGGTTGGGGGTGGGGGTTTGCAATGTCAGTCCCAGTGAGCAGAAACCTGAAACAGCACCAGGTTCTGAAACTGCTTTAAACACAGAGCATATGATGAGAGGGGCTCCAAATACAGAAATGTGTCCCCAAGTGGCCAGCAATCTTTGGGAAGAGGATGTCCCAGTGGAAGGAGAGAGCCACAGAGCAGCCTCCCTGGAGTCCGACAGGACTGGACTCAAATCCTGGATCAGTCAGTGACTGGGGGACACAGCTGCCACTCCACTCCCTGAGCTGCAGCCTCCTCAGCTCTGGGCCAGGAATAGAAACAGTATCACCTCTCCGATTTGGGGGGATGGGATAATAAAATGCATATAGTGCACTTAGCGCCTGGCACATAGTGGGTCCTTGAAAACAGGTATTCAGGCAGTTCCCTTGTGTGGGGACTATGTGATGGCAGGAGAGAAGTTTGCATCCTGCTAACTACTCAGCAATGGTGTGCTTGACATCACCTGGCTCCAGTAAGCAGACCAAGCAGTCTTCTGCTTGGTGACAGAAGTGACTTCTCCCTGGTAGGCCTCCTACAGTCATAGTCACGGGACCCACAGGGTGGGCATCGCTATACATGCCAAGTTCTTTTCAAATGATATCACTTTGGTCCTCACCACAGCCCTAAGAGAGGACCCAGACTCTCTTCATTTTACCTTAGACAGGGCAAGCGTTTCCTTCAAGTGTCATGCACACAACCAGGAAGTGGCAGGGCTGGACTGGGAAACCAGGGCACAGACATCAGGGTCTGTTCTCTGCACTGTGTCAGCAAGGGGAGCCCAGGCTACTCAGCCAAGGTGAGCCCAGCACACACTGGACTCCTCACTAAGAGTAACCCAGTCTGGGCACTCCCGTCAACCTGCAACAGTATATCTGGTCCATCCACTCCCCAGGGCCCCGGTAAAATTGAATTTCAAGCCCTCAAGACTGAAAGCCAACCCCTGACCTGGGGAACCTGTTTCTTAGCCTCCTGCCTCAGGATCTAGCCCCTCTGCACCCCAGAGCAGGCAGCCAGCCCCTCTCCCATGCCACATTACGACGCAGGTCCCTAGTGCAGTGAGACCATCCACAGCACTTCTCCCAGGCCCGCAACTATGTTGCCAACACATGCAACACAAACCCATCTAAGCCCAGAGTTTTGATGACAATTAGCTCAAAATAACATATGTGCAACATCTATATTATTGCATAATTTATATACATTTCACACTGTTTGTGGGGGATATATGCACCCAGAACAAGCTATTTGCATATAGATGGCGGGCTGTAGACATATGCTTGTATCTGATAGGTAATATCTGAAATACACACACACATTGCTCTTTCAAGAGCTGAAATTTGCTTGCTTTCTACCACGACTTGAAGTGCACTGATCCTTTAACAGTTTTTTTTTTCCTTTTTAATTATTACAATACTGAATTGTCCATCTCTGAACACGTAAATAATTTTTAACAGCTTGATGAGCTGGAGCCGCCAAGTATCAGGGAAAAAGAGGATGACAGCTTCACGAAGCTTCACCTCAGAGAACTTAGGAGTCAAGTTCACTTTTGTGAAAATGGCTCATGCTAATGGTTGCCAAAGAGAAAGCCATTCCCCCAGTCCGGGTCACAATCAACTGCCAAGTCGATAAGCTCAATGACAAAAAAACCCTGTCATTTATTGATTAAACGCACATGCGGTTTCTGGCCTCTGCCAGAGGTCAGACACTGCACTAGGCATAGGGATCTCAGAGCGAGCCCAGAGGTGAGAGACAAACCTCTCACAGAACCTCGGACAGAACCTGGTACACTAGGTGCTCAACAATTGGCAATGACTGCGATGTGTCTACGGTGGCAAGTCTGGCCCTAAAGTGGAGACGGACACAGGCAGGGCTTAACTGCGAGCTCAGTGCATGTGGCCTCTGCCACCTGAGAAAATGAATGCCCCTTTCTCAGCCTCCGTTTCCTGGTCTGCAAAGTGGGACCAATGCCTCCAAACTCATAGACATGCATGAAGATTAAGAAATGACATGTCTTTTTAAAAATTTTTTTTAATATTTATTTTTTTTTAGGTGCGGAGAGCCAGAGATAGAGGGAGACGCAGAATCTGAAGCAGGCTCCAGGTTCTGAGCTGTCAGCACAGAGCCTGATGTGGGTCTCGAACCCACGAACCACGAGATCATGACCTGAGCCGAAGTCACACATTTAACTGACTGAGCCACCCAGGCGCCCAAAGAAATGACACGTCTAAAGTGCACTGCCCTGTGTCTGGCCCATGGAGGAACCAAGGGAGGCAGGAAAAAGAGTCCTATCAGAGAATCTCCTAGCATTAGGTTATTTTTTAACTGCTGGAAAATAGGCATAATAAAAACTTCACCATTATAGCCACTCTAAAGTGTACAATTTCATGGCATTTAGTACATTTACAGTGCTGTGCAACTACGCCATGTGTCTTGTTCCAGAATATGTGCTTCATCCCCAAAGGAAACCCCATGACCACTAGCTGTCACTCTCTCTTTCTCCTTCCCCCCAGCCCTGCCAACCACCAAGCTGCTTTCTCTCTATGGAGCTGCCTATTCTGGATGTTTCATATAAATGGAGTCATATGGTACCTGCCCTTTTATGTCTGGCTTCTTTCACTTAGCATAATATTTTCAAATTTCATCCAAGTTGTAGCATGATCGACACTCATTCTTTTTTATGACTGAAAAATATTTCATTGCATGGATATACCACATTCAATTTATCCAGCCATTTGAGTTGTTTTCACTTTGGGGCTATTGTGAACAATGCTGCTATAAAACCCTCTCTGGTTTTAGTGGCCGGGACCAATACTGCTTCAATTTCAGGTGCTGTGTTCCTTAACTCACATCATCCTATCATCCTTGTGGGGTCTGGAGCTCCTCCTCCCAATAAGGCCAAGACTTCTTCAGGTGAAGCCAGCAGCTGATGGCTTTTCTATTCGAACACGGTCTTTGTTTTGCCTACACATCAGCCACCACCTTGTGTTTCCTCGGTTCCAGCTTCCTAATTGATTTATTGACATAAAATCCACCCTCGCGTCACTATAACAGTCATTACAGAAACAGCTCATCATCAACCTGTAACTATCACCATCGTGAATTTCTTGTTGGCTGCATACAGATGGGGAAAGAGAAGGAACATTGGGTGAGCGCTGAGTTGGTGCCAGGTGCTGTGCTGGCTCCTTTATCTGAGGGGGAGGAGTTAACATCCCCTGTCACATGAGTGAGAAAACTCAGACTCAAAGAGATGAAGGGATTGTCTCAAATACACAGCTAATGAAATGCTAGGGGAGCATTCAGCCCCACAGGTGTGTTTGGCCCCAGAGCTGCCCTTGAAATACAGCGCAATGCTTCCTTGATGGAATAATTATTAACAACGGGCCGTCTTAGCCTGCTTCTCTGATTGTACCTGTTTGCTTTCCGCCCTGTCAAACTGAGTACCACTGCATCTCCGTGAATAAACAAAGCTCCTGTCTTTGTATGCTGGGTTTGGGGGCAATTCTACCCACTTCCTTCTGAGAAGGTAATGGAATTTTATATACTAGGCAAGGTGGAATTGGGGCCCTGGGCCAAAAGATAAGACCAGGTCTCTGCAGCATCCTTAGTTACCGTCTGACATGAGGGGAGCCAGTCCACCAAACTGGTCCTCATCTTCCTGTCAGCAAAATGGGCTTCTGTCTGCCCTTATAACGCCCTAGGAACTGTGGCAATTGTCTCTAGATATTGGTATCTTTAGCTAGTTGTGTGCATATTCACATGGAAGACCTGAGCTTAAATCCAGAGAAGGGGAGTGTGGGGTGTTTACTTACCAGAGACAAGCTAATCAGAACAGCAGGGCTCCCCTTAGGACCACCCTTCAGCCAGCACCCAGAGCCCTGGGACATCCATTGTCTCTGAGAGACCATCTGGTAGAAGGAATTCAGGAGCCGTGGAAAAGGGTATATTATCCATCTCAAATGGCAGCCTTGTAACTAACTAAATAATGTTTGTACCATCATGAGCCAAATACCCATACTTTTTAGAAAATGTCCCAGGTTTTCTAGCTGGAGACTTCCAAATTGGGATATTCAAAAGTCAACATGTTCCCATGAATTCTCAGGGGTGACAGGCAGGAAAGTGGGCTGCTTCAGCTCCTATCTTCAGTTCTTAAAATAGCCCTTCTGCTACCAGTCCCCAGACCTCTTCTCTTCTTGACTTTCACTCCTTCCCTCAAGGTCCGCCTCACCTAGTATCCTGGCTTTTTTCATCTGTGTGATGATAAGTGTCAAAGTTGAATCTGCAGCCCTGACCTCCCCTTGATCCCCAACACAGTATATCTAACTGCCTCCTCCAAGCCTCCGAATGGATGTCTAGGGTGCATCTCAAATGTAGCATGTTCAAAACAAACTTCTGGTTTTCATGTCCCCCCTAAGACCTGCTCCTGTACAGTCTTCCTCATCAGGAATGGCCACAGCATTCTTCTCGCCACTAGGGCCCAAAAGCAATGTGCCATCCTTGGCTCTTCTTTTCTCAAGACTCACATCCACATTGTTGGCAGGTCTGTCAATCTGCCTTCAAAATGCATCCAGAGTCAGACCATTTTCCAGGTTTTCCACCTCTGGCCCCCACTCCCAAGTCAAACTCCCTAACACCTCTGCCTGGATTATCTCAGTAGTGTCCTAAGAGGCCTTCCTCTCTCCCTCTCCCAGTAAGGTCTGTCCTTCCCAGTGTACCTACTCAAAACCCTAGAATAGCTTCCATCCTGGAGTAAAATCCAATTTTCTTACCAATCCCACAAGGCCCTACCCAACCTGCTGTCAGCCTACTTCTCTGACCACAGTTCCACACCCAATTGCTTGCAGTTTCTTGAACATACTAAAGACACCCCTATTCAGTCTCCGCACTTGCCATTTCCTTTGGACCCCTGCTCAAATGCCCCCACATCAGGGACCTCCCCTACCCTTCTCTCTAAAATAGGACTCTCACCCCTTTCTCTTTTTTTAAGTTTATTTATTTATTTTGAGAGAGACAGAGAGTGCACGAGCATGAACAGGGGAGGGGCACAAAGAGAGGGAGAGAGAGAATCCCAAGCAGTCTCCACACTGTGAGCACAGAGCCTGATGTGGGGCTTGATCTCAGAAACCGTGAGATCATGACCTGAGCTGAAATCCAGAGTTGGATGCTTAACCAACTGAACCACCCAGGTGCCCCAGACCCTTTCTTTTCTCCTTATCTTTTTGTCCTTCACTACATGTCTCTTATATATTTTTATGGTTATCTGGTTATTATCTGTCTCACTTCACCAGAATATAAGTTCCATGATAAAGGGGGGCTTAGTCTGGTTCACTGCATTATTTCACTGGCTGGCATATAGTAAGTGCTCATTAAATATTTATAGGAGGGGAGAACAAGGGAGGCAGCGAGTGGGGGGCGGGGGGGAGGAGGATTTTATAGACTCAGCAAGGTTATGGAATCAGAATCCTAAACAAAGGAGTAGAAGCCCAGCCCTGATTTACTGTGTGACTTCTGGTAAGCGACTCCACTGAACAGGTCCCAATCTTCCTACCAACAAAATAAATATCTGTTGACTGCCCTGGAATGTTTTAGAGATGATGAGAATTGTCTTTTGATAGTGGTATCTTCACCAATCATGGAAATTCAAGCCCGTAAATGCAAGCTCACCCAAATTCATCCAGCTAGAAAGTAGAGAATCCAGAGTGTGAGCCCAGATTGTGATTCTCTAAAACCTGTGCTCTTTCTCCAACAATGAATTGCATCTCTGGGCAACATTCTTTGTAGAAATTGAAATCACTATCCCGAGTCAAGCAGGGCTGGAGACAGATAACATTTCCAAGAAAAATGTGAAAAATAAGTGTTAAGGTAACAAATTGCCCATGATCTAATTATCATCATCAAACATTTATTAAGGGCCCATGAGCACATGGTGCCCTGCTTGGCAGGCTCCTCAGAGGGATAGAGAAAACTAGAACAGCAGACAATGGGAGGCCCATTAATATGAATGATGCTTCAGCCTCTGTACTGCCCATGGGCTGGGGAAGAAAGCAGAGAGTCAAAGAAGGCTGGGAATTAAGTGTAGACAAGATAGAAATTGGACTAATTTTTAAAAAAACAATCTAGGCCTGCAAGAAAACCTCCTGAAGCCCTTATAAGAGAACAGCACCCTTGTCTTACAGAAGCAAGGACTGGAAGACAGCCCCAAGGAGCACCCAGGCAGACAGACTGCTTTTTTCCCACCACAGCCCCAAGCTGATGAATCACCCAAGCCTTCTCAGTTAGGGGCTGGAGCTCCAGCCCTGACCAACTACCAGGACAGCAAGAATGATAGCTCTCTCCCACTGCACCCAGAGAACACATGGCCCATTGAGGGTCCCACCAAATGAAAATGGTAACCACTCCCTGTCACAGCAACAGGTGCCAAATCCCCACAAATATCAGCTCCGATGTTAAGATGTGCTGACTACACTTCCTAAGAGAGGCATCACCCAGTATCACCTCATCCCCATCTTCCCTGGTGTCTCCCCTGCAGAAAATGCAGAATCTATTCTAGACTTGGCTTCGTCAGGAAAAGTTTTCAGGAGACAGGTTTATTCAAGTTTATAACTTCAGAATTACAAGTTAGCTTATATTAAGCAAACTTACCCTTCAGAGTAATCAAACAGAAAGCCCAAGGCTCCTGCTATGTGTGTTAATATTTGATTTTTTTTTAACGAGGTACTTATATGTGTGCTAACACAGCTAATGGCATTGAGGTAACAGATGTCCTTCTGAGTTGCCTGGGAAAAGGGAGGGCTTTAATGCTGAACTGAGAATTTTAAGTTCTATGGATGTGTATAAGTGTGTATGTGTAAAATATGGGATATGTAAATCTTTAAACAGGATCTGTATTTTATAAACAAATGAACCAAAGGGAGGCTTAGCATAGGACAGGGAAAGGGAAGGAAGGATACTCCCCCCCAGCCCAAGCTACTAATGGCAGACATTCTGCTGAGACTTTTCACAGACATGACTTCACTGAATCCTCCCAGAGCCCTGCTGGATGGCGTTGTCTCCATTTCAGAGGTGAGGAAAATGAAGGCTCAGAAAGGTTCCATAACTTGCCCACAGTCACTCAAACCCATTTCCAACTAGTTCCAAAGCAAACATTCTTTCTGCAATACCACACTGTCTCCCAGGAACCAGCTGAAACTTCGCTTCTTGCTAAGGGGCCCTCCCCTGAGCCCCCACAGCATCTGGAAGACTCCCTGAAATCATGTACTATTTAAACTGTCTGTTTTCTCATTGGTCTCCTTTACCAGACTATCCGTTTCTGAGAACGAGGGCCTTGTCTATCTTTTCACTTTTGTATTCCCAACTGTGCCTGTGTGGACGGGCAAATAGACAGGCAAGGGGATGGATGGATGGATGGATGGATGGATGGATGGATGGATGGGCAGACAGACAGATAAGCAGATGGGTGGCTGGATGGCTGAGTAGATGGATGGGTGGACGGATATATGGAATCACTGGGGGCTAAGTGGGTCTAGGTTCTAGCTTTTGGGGATCATGGTTATTTGTTCAGAAGCCTTTTGGGAGCCAGGCCACCTTGGACAAGGGCCTCTCTACCTGGCCAAAGGGCAGTGACCATAGCTACCCTTTATCAGCCCCCTTTATTTTGTCTACTCTGTTCTAATAGGCCTGTTATCCCTCCATCACAGCTGATGATGAGATTTTACCTAATAGCCCAGGGATGGATTTCTCTGGTCAAAGAAGCTTTCTGCTAATAGATGCTATTCTTATTCATAGAGGTTTCTAATCCTCTCCTTAGTCATGCTGAATTATTTGCCTCAATGTTATCCTGCAGGATTGAGTTCCAAAGGTTGATTAATTGCATGTTGCCAAAAAAGGGGGTTCCCGCGTGTCTATTTTAAATTTGCAGGCTTTTAATTTCATCAAGTGTCCTCTTGACTATGAAAGCACTGAGAATGAGAGTGCGCTATGCAGGATCCAGTGTGAGCTGGGGGCCTGCAGGTCTCAGAAGAGGAAGCACCAGCCTGGCGATCACAGTGAACAGGGTCCAGAGTCAAGAGCTGGCAGTGCAGAGTGGGTTTATGAGGTATTCCTTGGGTTCCTTCTCTCAGGACTAAACTTTTTGGGCATCCAACATTCATTTTAGTGAGCACCTATTAGATGCCAGGCCTTGGGCTAAGCACCAGGTACGCCCTGGTGAACAAAGCATACATGGTCCAGGAGGCAGACAAACCATGAGAATAAAGTAAATAAATAAATATGCTCATAATTTAATATATATAGCATAAATACATAAATATTAATAAATAGATATTTATAAGCTGAGATACACACTCCCAAAGAAAGTAGCAGGTGCTTTGGTAGAATAACATGGCGAGGGGGGACAAAATATAGGGAAATATCAAAAAACTGACATCATCAGACACTTGGAGCCTGAGACTGCAGCTTTGGAGAGCCTCCTGCCATCCACACCAAGTGGCCCTGAGTGTGACCTGAGAAGGCAGGACTGTGGGGGCATCTTGCTAAATGTATTATAATCAGTTTAGGGGGGAAAGAGGGGAAGGCAATCAGCTTGGAACTGGGGAGGGAAGCTCAAAGGGACAAAAGTTGGCAGCACCCATTCGGGGGCTACCAGACAAAGGGTACCTAGGACCCCAGATGTGGGGCACACAGGTCCTGGGTGATGGTTCAGACAGGAAACACTCCCACTGTGAGACAGGGCTCCCTGGCCAGGCTCTCGGTAAGGGCAGAAGGGACAGGTTTTGCAGTCCCAGGAATTCTGGCCTGGGGTCACACACGGGTTTCCTTGGCTGGAGGCTTCCTTGCTGGGCATTTATCCTGGGAAGGGAGTTCCTCTAAATGTGCAGACAAAATCAAGCTTCTAAGAATTCAATCCAAAGACCTAAGCCTGGGGGCGCCTGGGTGGCTCAGTCGGTTAAGCGTCAGACTTCAGCTCAGGTCATGATCTCACGGTTCATGGGTTCGAGCCATGCATCAGGCTCTGTGCTGACAGCTGGGAGCCTGAAGCCTGCTTCACATTCTGTGTCTCCCTCTCTCTGCCCCTCCCACTCATGCTCGCTCTCTCTCTCTCTCTCTCTCAAAAATAAAATAAAATAAACAAACAAACAAACAAAAAAAGATCTAAGCCTGCACCCTGGTGAATCTTCCCCAAAATGCCATTCCCTAGAAGTCTTGAAAGCTAGTCTCTGGCACTCTGACCACACCCCTGTTCACCTTGATCCTGTCATCTCTGGCCCCAGGGAGGCCCAGGTATAGAGCTAGTGTTTCTGGAGAGCCAGGACACTCCACTGTGGCCAGCAGAGGCCCAAGGAAATAACCCCATGCAGCCTCTCAGTTCTCAGTGGGCTTGGAAACCAAGGGCTTTGGACCCACCCCATGAGCCCCCGCTCAGAACTTTGCAAGCCACGTGAAAGCATCCAGCAGCCAACAAGCAGGGGCCCTGCCCCGCCCACTGAGTGTGAGAGGAGCAGCCTGGGGAAGCACAGAGTCCAGGTAGACTTATGGCCTTACAGGGCACAGTGACCATGAGCTGCAATACGCATTCATGACACAGGTAGCCGAGACACCAGGCCCAGGGCTTCTGTAACCTGGAGGGAATGTTCTACTCCCCTACACCCTGCCACTTCCCATTTAGTGGTTCAAACAATGCAAGCTACATTACAAATCAAAATAAGCAACATTGCATTTTATAATTAGCCACAACTTGACAAATTAATTAATACAGCAGCACAGTGCGTTCCCTGAAGCATGGCTTACTATATTTTGCTTAGAGAATATATGTCTCAAATTACAGATGTATTATTAAAAGAACTTATGCAATCAGAGTGAATTCTAAAGGTGCCCTTTTGGTGCCACTTTCTGGGACAGAACAAGGGGTTCAAGGCAGCTAGAAATATCATCAAACCCGCCATCCAAGCTTCCAACCACAACGGTGTTTGCAAAGATTTGCTTTTTTTCCTGGAAGGGGAACAAAGGCTGTCAAGGACCGAGACCTGGCCTCTGGAAAAGAGTTAATAACAATTAGTTACTTGAGGCAATGTAAAGTGAGAAATGCTGAGCCTTGGGAGCAGGCTAATGATCGAGGGCATCAGGCTTTGGGGCTGGAATCCTGACTCAGCCATCTGTCAGCTGTGTGGTGTTAGGCAGGCTTCTCATCCAGAAATTGATATGGTAATAATAATACCTGCCTTGTAGGCTTACCGTCAGGACTGATGTGTTACTTCATGCCAAGTGTTTAGACCAGGGCCTGGTCCATAAGAAGACGACGATGCACTTCCATTGGAAGACTGAAAGCATGTTGTCTTAGGGGAAGCCTTATGGGCTGGTGGCCTAGATGCCTCATCCTTTCCTCCAGGGACAGTCGAGGGCCTGTTCTTAGCCTTATTGATTCAGAAACTGCTTCTCTTTGGGGAAACACCAAGTCACTCAAATGGATGTACACACCAAAAAGTGAGTAAGTGGCAGTGAGAGCGATAACCAGTGGTGTGCTAGTAAATGTGCAACAACTCTCAGGTGGTGGGGGTGGAGGTGAGGGGGAAGCCCTGAGTTGGAAATTTGCCAGGCTGGAAATCCTCCCACCATGACCGATTCCGAGCTGTCAGTGTGATGTCACTGAACACAGCAGAACTGGGAACAGATACACACAATCGACACGCACAAGCAGGTACGAGCTGGTCCGGTACACCACCAGCTAAAACTGAGCCTGGGGTTGCAATCTTGTATCCACAAGACAAGCCACATTCCTGGGAGGGGCGGGGGGCGGGAAGGAGAACTCCGGGGCTGCTCAGAGGTAGCAGGTGAGTCATGGGATAAGTGGAGTTAGCCAAATGCACAATTCTCTGTAGAGCTGATGGTCTTCCAGAAGAGCCTGGAAGTCCACTGGCTTCCGGTGCTGCGCCCACAGTGGTGATGACAACGCCATGCTCCTGCAAGCCCAAGGGTGTCCCCTTCCCCGCTTGCAGGGTGTTTAAATGGACGCAGCTAATACTGGCCCCTGCAACTCTCCTTTGCCTTTGCTTCTAGGAGACAACCTCCACTTCTCAGTCCTTCTGAAGTTCCCATTTTGTCCTGACACTAAAGCCACTGCTCTCTCTCACACATGTCCATGCAGCTCTATTTTGTGTTAGCTAAAGTGGTAACTCTCAGAAGATGGTTGTTGCTCCTCTTTCCTCGTTCTTGGTGTAGGGGAGTCACTTGCAACAGCCTTTACTCTTCTCTTCAACAGGCTAGCTTTGTAACTCCAAATCCTACTCAAAGCCAATGTTATCCTTGTGGTGACAAACGAAGCTATTAGCAAGTCCCATCATTTGGCTTTCTAAGTGGTACACTCCGTCTCTACTGACACTTCCTTCCCTTAGACCCTCATCATCTTCTGCCGAGACTACTCAATGGTCCCCTGGCTAATCACCTTTCTTTAATCTCACTTCTTCTCATCCTTCCCTCCTCTACTCAACTAGAAAAAGAATTCAAAATGGAAATCTGACCTTGTCACACACACCCCACTTATAAGCTCTCTAAGGTAATTTCTCTGTTCCCCCCCCCCAACTCCTACCCTCAACTTTGGTAGTTCTGGACTACATGCTGGACCCCATGACAGCTTACAACTCTGTGTCTTTGCATGTGCAGTTTCTTCCACTTGAAGTCCCCTTCCCCAGCCCAACCGGACCACCTGGACAATTCCTCTTCACCCTTCAAAACCCCTTTCTGGGCATGCCTGGGTGGTTCAGTCAGTTAAGTGTCTGACTGTTGGTTTCGGCTCAGGTCATGATCTCATAGTTGTGAGTTCGAGCCCCACTTTGGGCTCTGTGCTGACAGTATGGAGCCTGCTTGGGATTCTCTCTCTCTCTCTCTCTCTCTCTACCTCTCTCTCCTTCTCAAAATAAATAAATAAACTTAAACAAGAAAAAGAAAAACCCTTTCTGATGGTAATAAATCATTACGAGAAACAGCTTGCTCTCTCTACCCATGTTTTGTCCTCAAATCTAAAGAAGGACTTTCACCCCTTTAAATATATTAAGGAAAAAGCTGCTGTTCTTCCTTTCACCTTTCCCAGCTCCTTCCCTTAGGAAGGGGGAGGTTTAGGGGTCCCTGGGTGGCTCAGTCAGTTAAGCATCCAACTTTGGCTCAGGTCATGATCTCACAGTTCATGAATTTGAGACCTGCATCAGGTTCTGTGCTGACAGGTAAGAGCCTGGAGTCTGCTTTGGATTCTGTGTCTCCCTCCCTCTCTCTCTCTCTGCTCTTCATGCTCTGTCTCTCTCTCAAGAATAAATAAACATTAAAAAAAATTTTTAAAGGAAGGAGGTAGTTTAACCTGCTTGGTAAGGGGGCAAGAGCTTGACACCCACTGGCTCACTTATCTCTAGTGAGTGAGGAGAAGAGTGAGGCCCGAGGCCCAGGCCAGTTGCCTCCGCAGTTGCTTGAGTGGAGGCTGGATCTACAGACAGACTGTCCCCACATGTAGGGCCCAATGAATGCATTTAGGGGAAAAGAGCAGCAAGTCCATTTTGACCTCAGCTCTAAAACAGGTCTTTTATTCAACAATAAAACAGTGTATTTTATCCCTATCTGTCTCTTCTGTATGTTCCTCAATGATCCAGAACTCACTGAAGAGTCAAGTATGAACAATTAGCCCCGAGAACACAGAACTTGTGTGTCAGGAAGAGATCTGTATTCAGAGTAGTGATTATCTGCTAATTTGTCAGTTTCCCCCAGTGGACAGTGAGCCCTAGGAGGATAGGGACTGAGTCTTTTTTGAATGGAATGCACTCTAGAAGCACAGAGTGCCTGTTCCTTTTCAGGTGGGACATCAACAATTCTAGGACCTGAATGCTTAGGAAGAGCAGGGCTAAGATGATCTCTGGGCTGCAGGACCCAGGCCTCCTGCAGTGCAAGGCAGGGATGCACCAGCCATGGAGGGATCCAGATGTGGCTCCTAGCCCACTTTCTCCATGGTCCTGCCACCTCCTCTGTTGCTTGGTCTCTTCTCACCCTGTCTCTCTCTCACTCACTGCACATCTGTGATATGGCTGCCCCTTGGTGCTAGGTGTCAACCATGCCGGGATCTCAGAGGCAGATGAGTCGTGTTCTACCGACTCAACCACACAGAGACCACTCAGAATACCTCAGACCAGTTTTTAGGGCAGATCTGCTAAAATATGCTCCTGCAAACCAACCCAGAGTGTCAGTAATTCTGCAAGGCCTCGAGCCCCTGTACAGCCTCCTTCAAGGACTGAAGTCTTGCAAACACCACAGCAATAGAAGAGACCATCCACCTGCTTCTACCATCACCATCAACAAGGGCTCAGAGACAGGTGTAAGTCCATGAGCTAAAGCCTGTCCATGACCCACAGGGAAGAGGCTGATCTTATTTAGAAACTTCCCTGGCTGGTGCTATTTATGAGGTGGCAACATAAAACAGGGTAGAAAGAGGTAGCTGATGGTTTTCTATTCCTCGTAAAGCCAGTTGGGGAATCCACCTGAGACAGCCTGGCTTTCTCAGAGAGCATGGGCTCTGCATTCACACTTCCTGGGTTCAAATCCCAGCTCTCTTTCATCCTATCCAGGTAACCTGGGCCAGTCCCTTGACCACATCAAAACTCAGTTTCCTAATCTATAAAACCTACTCTGTCACTCACAGTCATTGAGAGGTCTAACAGGGAGCACACATGTAAATTTCATTAAACCCCAGGGTTATCCACTTTGATATCTTAAGGGAGTATATAAGAGCTGTGCTGTCTGCTGGAACCCTGATGAAGTCCTGCTTCTGTTCCACCACTTTTCAGCTGGAATGTTAACACCTCACGCAGCCTGTCACTGAGGGACAGCCTGCCAGGCCCTCCTACCTAGTAGGCCCTCCCCTCTGGTTCTAGCCTCATCCTGGGCACCTCTCCAAGGAGACCAAGCAAAGCCAACCATCTTGTCCAGTGGCGGCCTCTCCAAGCAATCTCCACCCTGAAATAGGAACAGGTCCACCAGCCCCTCAGGCTGGACCACATGCAATGGGGAAACTGTGTAGGTGCCAGAGGGGCTTAGATGGGCTTCAGTCAATCCTATAAAGTGCTGTGGGGAGCACAGAGGTTCATCTAGTCCTAAGCCTTCCATCCAGAAGACTGTCACCACCCCCACTGAGTTAGACAGGAGGGTTGTCTCTGTGTTTGGAGTCTTTTCTCAGCCAGAGGAAGTCAGCCTGGACTGGCAGCCTGGCCTTGGGGCTCCCAAACACCACACTCATGGCCCACACAGCTTCTGGCAGCTCCGGGCCACTGTCCCAGGCACTCAGCCCGGGGTGACTCTCTCTTCTCTCTACACCCTGGATCTTCCACCTCTCTGGCTCCCTCAGATGACCACAAAGAATCTGAGGACCAAGAACAAGAAAAGCGCTCCCTCTCAATCCTGATGGAATTAGATCAGCATAAAGAAGATCTTCCTGACCAGCCAGTGGGTTGGGAGCACACACTGAAGGTATCAGGAAGCCCAAGGCAGCCTCCCCTCGGAATGTGGCCTGAGGCTCCCTTGCAAGGCCCTTGCCCGCAGCCCACTGACCCCTGCCCTCATTACTGGCTGGATGGGGCCTGGAGGCACAGGAAAGGGCAAAGGTGGGCAGGCTGCAGGCTATAGGTGACCTACCTCAGTTCAGCATCCAGCTGGAGCTTCAATTCAACCTCTCGCAAATTCGCAGCTCAACTGAATTTAATAAACCCCCCTCCGGAACTGAACACTGCATCATAAATAACCCGACTACCAGATTTTTGACCACTCTCACAAAAACAATTTCTTCTTACATCTCCGATTTCTGTTTCCCAAACACCAGCCGTCATACCGAATTTCACCAATCTACAAAAAGTTGTACTTTCTGGAAACTTAAATAACCAGAGCCTTACCTGCAAGGTGAGTTATCCCATGTGATATGCACCTATGGGATTTTACACTTCAGTGGGAATTAATGCATGGCAATAGAAAATGAAAAAATATTTTAATATGATAATTGAGGACTTACTAAACACCATATACAACATGTATTCAATATTAAGGAAGCGAGTAATATCTTCTCATGTTATACCAGATTCACATTTGTTTTCGACAGTGCACAAAAGAAACATCAGTTGTTTTACCAGGTTCCAATATGGAAACACAGCTCGACACAGTAGGATTGTGAAGGTTAAGAACTGAACTATGCTGTGTTAAATCTCTACACCCAGTGCCTAACAAGTGCCAGGTACATAATAAGTGCCAGTGTTTGCTGAATGAAGGAGTGAAGAAATTAATGGCATTCCAATGCATCAAGTGTTTAATTTTCAAATCCCAGGCGAACACCCACACAACCTGCCTCCTTTCCCTACTCAGTAATCACAGCACATAAACTTGTAAACCTGCATTGGCCTAACCATTTCTGACGTGCCAGCGAGTGACTCTAACTTTGATTATATTTTAATTGCCAGCCCTTCTGCAGAGCCAGGAAGGCCTGAAACACTGTTAATCTACAGAGGATACACAATTTGCTTAGAAAAGAAGAACTAGGTGTTTGTAAAGGCAACTCTGTCCCTGCATCAGGCTTGTCTCTACTACAGATCTACCAAGAGCTATTACAGACCACCCAGTTTTCCCAAGGATCCCGACACCTCACCTCCCATCCAAGACCTCACACAAAGGGGAAAAAAAGCCTACTAATCACAGCACAAAGGTACCATTACAGGGTCCCCCAGGGACTGCCTGGGATGTGCAGAAGTAACATGGGACAGGGAGGAGAGGAATGTGAGTGATTTCCAGACTTTCAGGGAGCCTCATGGAAATCACACATTCCTCTGCAAAAGGAGAAGTCCAAACTCTTCGTTCTCGGGTAGAACTTGGAGGTCATTTTGACAAGTTGTCTCATACAGGTCAAAAATACATTCCATCGACACTGCCGAACTGGATGCTGCAGCAGGGAGCCCTGGCCCAGTGCTCGACATCCTTGGGCCCTGTGTCAATGCCAGACAGAATCATGCAAATTCATCACACATTCATTCCCTGGATGTTTACCTGGAAACTGCCATATGCCAGGCCCTCCTCACAACAATGGGACATAATGATTTACAAATCCCTGCTTTCATGGATCCTGTAGCCTACTGGAAATTATTTCAGCACAGATAACACTTACTGAGTGCTTATCATGTACCAGATACTGTTCTTAGAGATTTATTTGTATTAACTCATTTAATCCACAAGTAACCCAATATGGTTGATTCTGTGATTATCTCCATTTTTCACATGAGGAAACTGAGGCACAAAAAAGCTAAGCAACTTGCCCAAGGCCACACAACAGTTAAGGGCAGAGCTGGGATTGGAAGCCTGACTTTTTGCCTCTGGAGTCGTCACTTATAATCAATACAGCAGTTTAACGGGGCAGAGGTCTGGATGTTCTGAGTTACCACATCCATGTGTTCTCCAACAGTTACTGCAGAGCAAAATGAACATATAATGTGGGGATCAACAGGTGGTCAATAGGTAATGAGGTGGGGAAAATTATCCTGACAGGTTAGACTGGGATTTTTCTCAGGGAGAGAATTGTCCACTGAGGACAACATTTAACATTTGTTTAGGGCAACAGATAAGCTGCATAAGGCCTGCATGTTGACTGGCCCCACACTTCTGAGAAGCTTGTAAAATAGAGAATTTGGACTTCCTGGGACAGTCTGGGGGACACAGGATAAGGAACAGACATGGAGGGAGGGAAAGAGAGAGCAAAATGAGGGCAGGAAGGCGAGGCTGACCTCCTCAGGATGCCCCACCCGTAAATCTTGAGGCAAGTCTACCAATTTCATGGCTGATTAGTGTGAGGATTGTTCTGTCTGTTGTTGGAACCAGAGGAGGGCTAAGGTTCCCAATGGAGAGGCACGGTGCCAGGCACAGGCTGTACTTGCTGAAACCGTGGCTCAGAGAGAAAAGAGGCCAGCAGATTATATGGTGATATGATGAGCTTTGGACTACCACTGGCCATGGACTTGGACACCTTGGTCTCAAAATACAAAGTGGCCCGTGACTGTGTTCTTGGTTATAGCCAGCATGACCATGTCAGATGAGACAGTCAAGAATTTCTGTCTTCGTTCTCTTCTTAAAGTTTATTTCCCCAAAGAGTTGTCTGATAAAGATCATACATAATAGTTAAACCCTAGGGGCGCCTGGGTGGCTCAGTCAGTTGAGCGTGTTCAGCTCAGGTCACGATCTCACAGTCCCTGAGTTCCAGCCCCGCATCGGGCTCTGTGCTGTCAGTTCAGAGCCTGGAGCCTGCTTCGGATTCTGTGCCTCCCTCTCTCTCTGCCCCTCCCCTGCTCATGCTCTGTCTCTCTCTCTCTCTCTCTCAAAAATAAATAAACATTAAAATTTTTTTTTAAATAGTTAAACCCTAAACTCATCTTGATCTATCTGGATTGGTCTGCCCATGCCAACAAAGGAGGAAAGAAGGCCAATTATCCTGACAAGTGACACTGACAAAGAAGGAAATACCATTTGCTCATCCCTGGACAACTACCCCCATAAAACTCCCAATTATTGATCACTTGTATGCATTTAAACGTGTGCAAAGAATCCCTGCAATAAGGCTGCAAATGCTTAGGCCCATTTCACATAGAAGACATGGAGACTCAGCGAGGTCAAATCCTTGCTGAGGCCCCATGGGTAGCAGGCAGTCAAGTGGAGATACCATCCAGGTCCGTCTGTTCGACAGCAAAGGCCACGTCCTGTCCCCACTCACACTTCTCTCTAGACGGGCCACTGGAACACTGGTGGCAGACTTCTCCACAGCTCAAGCATCAGAACAAAGGACTGCCTCAAAACTAATTAGCTGCTCATATTCAAAACCAATTAATCTTAGTTAAGCTCACTGAAATCTCACCCTCAGTGACTGAAACTACTAAACCTGAATTTGTCATCAAAGACAACTCCTCAGCAGGAAACCTACTTGTCTAAATAACTAGGCCTCCCGAGCCACCTGGGCCCTGGTGGGAGAAGAGAGAGAGGCAAGGGGCTGAACACTAATCCACGAGCATGGAGCAGAGCCAAGCCCCAAGTACATGGACCCGAGCCGCGCGCACATTATTAAAACATAGGCTGAAAATCACTTATTCTGCATTAGGTGATTAATAGTGCCAGTCCTTTCCTTGCACATGGCAGCAGCCCTGAGAAATGATGAGATTACTCCCAGCGAATGGAGATGTTAAGGGACTGGTTACTACCAGGGCAGAGTGTACGATTTCATGGTTAATTAGGACTTGTGGAGGGGAGCCCTGCTACATTACCCATCCTAAACAGAGTTCCTAACCCTGCCCCTCTCCTTGCCTTTACATTGTGATGAAGTAAACTTTAAGGGTTGGGAAAAGCCAAGCCGCTCTGGGCTAATTAGAACCCGGCAATGATTGCCGGAGATGATTTTCATCGTCACCATGGGCTGGCCAACTCCTGGTGGCCTCTGAGCCACACCCCGTGCCCTCCGTAGTAGTACAGCAGAAGCACTGGAGACATGGTTTCCAGGGAGAAAAAATGACTTTTAATCAAGACTGGGAAATGGAATTACATGTGTAATTAGATAGACACAGCCACAAAACCACAAGCAAGGGAACGCGCTGTAATACTGCGCTTCCGTTCTCCGCGGCCAGCGAGAACTTAGGCATAAACTATGCTGATGAAAGCATTTGGATTTGCGTTCTCTGGCTGACCGGAACTTCCCAGGAGGAAAATAAAGGCTGCTTTGTCCTCATTGGAAACACCCCATGTGGCGATGCGGTGGCTGGTGGCTGCATTCCCTTTGTCAGCTCCTGCTTTTTGCTCTCCTGGCCCCAGACCTTAACCTTATCACTCGGGCAGACAAATAAACACATGTATAGGTTTTCTTCACTTTGGAAAGCAAACTCTGAATGCCTAGTGAAGAAGATAAACTATTTTGGGGCCCCAGGATCAAAGGTCACCAGTTAAGGGCTCTAAGTGCTATTCATTTCATTTCAAGTTCATTGGCATATGAAGCAGAGCGCCATATTTTTTTTTAATAGAGACACTGACTTCTTTGACCTCTGAAGGATCGCTTGAGTGCCAGTCTTAGGCAAAAGTAGGGCAGACAGGCAGCCACTGCCTGAGATTATGAGTCTATTAACACAATCCTTTCCTTGGAGGTTTGAAAAGCCTCACAGGGGCCTCCAAGAGAAAAAGCACTAAAACCCCAACAGCTGCAACTGAATATTCTAAGTCAGAGAGACTGGTAGGGTAGGCCAGAGCGGCTCCTCCAGGACCAGAGGCAGGAGCACACAACAAGACTTGGAAATAAAACCATTTCAAGGAACAGTGGGGCCAGGTCAGTGGCCTGGGCTTAAGACCCCGAGCACAGGGTCCATGGCAGAACTTCCAACTTGCTGCCAGAAGGCCTCTCCCCTCCCAAGCCAGGAATCTGAGTGAGTGCTTGTGCGTAGAAACGCCATTTAGGACAGGAGGAAGAAGATCTGTGAATGTGGCCTAAGGCCACATTGGCAGTTTATTCGTGACACATCACGCTGAAGACTCACCTTGTTTGTAATGTCAAGAAATACTACTGCTGTGGCTATGGGACACCGCAGGACATGTGGAAAGTGTACCAGCTATAGAGCCCTACAGGCCTGGGGACTCATCTGTTATTCCTTCTCTGTTCTGAGACTCAGTCTCTTCCTCTATGAAACAGAAGCAGTGACACACCTTTCTCACAGAATTAGTGCAAGAATTGAAAATAGAAAAAAAAAAAAAGAGTCCTTCTGTATATGTCAAGCCTCTTGCCAGTCACCTTATATATGTCATCTCACTCTGGTCATTCCATGAGTGTGGCATGGAAGTTGATGTTCAGAGAAGTTAAGCAATTTGGTCCATTACTCAGAAAACAGCAGAGCTGAGATGGGAACTTGGTGTGTCCACAGCAGCTCTAGGGTGTATCACCACCACATGATGCTAAGTGAATGAGTGAATGCCAGGCCTGCAGCAGCTTCTCGTGTAGCATCATGACCTCGCTGTCCCCCACCCCCACCAACAGCTTAATCAGATGATCAGGACGGTGGTGGGGAGGTTCTCTCTTACATACTGCATTGATCCAAACCAAATTTTATCCTGTTACGTCTGACCCAACATGCTAGCAACATACATATTTTTGACCCATAGGATTTCCTTCTTAAAGACATTATTCCTGAATAAGGAGTCCTGATACTAGTGAGGGGGCTATTGTGTGGCCCAGAAAAGCCTGGCCTGATAGTGAGGTTGGGGGGACTAAGCCAGAAGGCAGAAAACAAGTCTGGTATTATAAACCAAGGACAGACATATGTATGCATAGGTTAGGCAGAGGCTGCTTCTCACCACCATTGAGAGAATTCAACCATTAGATAGCAATAGGGACCCCACCAGAATCAGGGTGATCCCAGATGTCATGCATTTTCCAACATACCAGACCTGTTGGTGGGTCTGGCTGCATTGCTTGGCTTTGACTACCACTGCGACCAGGTTCCACCCTAGGAGTCTTACTTGTCCAAGTCCTTAAGAAATACAAACTCTTCTTGAAACACATTCAGGCCCTGCCTGCAGCTCCACCCTTCCCTTTCTTGTTGCCACTCAAGTCTGTCACACTGTTGTCAGGTATTCTTTAACAGAATGTCCACATCACTCCTTCCATTACATAGAATGTCCAACTTGGTCCTTACATTACAAAGAATGTCCACATTGTCCCTCACGTTACACAGAATGTCCACATCCCCCCATTACACAGAATGTCCATGTTGGCCCTTACATGGCTGGTTTTAAAAGGTGAGAAGTTCTCTCACCTTTCCCAGAGAGTCATGCTTGCATATTAAGCACTTGCCAGGGCTCAACCTCAAATGGTCTGCTTATACAATCCTGTCAAAACCTGGCAGGCAGTTGGGAAATGACAGGATCTATGCACACAGAAATCTGGATACAGCCCCATAAGACTCAGCCAGGTGTGATTTCACAGGGCATATCCAGGAATCTCTGGAGAATTAAATCAATAAATGCATGAGGGTGACCATGTGACAGGTTTATAGTGACACTTTATAAGAAATATCTGTTTCCAATTATTCAGTTTTTTAAAATGAAGCACAGAATATCTCAACTGGCAAAATTGATTAAGACCATGCAATGCTTGAAAGTTTGTCACTAAGTGATTTTATACATTTTGAACATTTATTTATTTAAAAATGGGTGGGAACTTTTTTTATTTTTAATGGGTAAATGGCTGACCCTGTAGAAGAATTCTGGAAACAAATGAAAAAATGCTGAGCCACTTCTGGTAAGCAAAAAAGGAGACAATTTAGTAATATATCAGGAAATGAAACCAACCCAAAAAGGTCAGTAATTCTTATCTTTACAAAACATGACTAATTACAAACATTTAGGAATAAAAAAAGAAGATTCACAAACAAGGGTAGAAAATGAAATACTGGAGCACCTGGGTGGCTCAGTTGGTTAAAAAAAATCCCAAATCTCGACTTCAGCTCAGGTCAGGACCTCATCAGTTTGTGAGATCCAGCCTCTTGCCAGGTACTTACAGTACAGAGCATGCTTGGGATCCTCTCTCTCTCTCTCTCTCTCTCTCCCTCCCACACATGCTCTCTCATGGGCACTCTCTCTCTCTCTCTCCCTCTGTCTCTCATTCTCTCTCAAAATAAATAAATGAACTTTAAAAAAAAAAAAGAAAATACCTAGGAATACACCGAACTAGAAATGCATAAATCTACATGAAGAAAATGTTTAAACAGTACCAAAGGATGCAAAAGAAGGCTTGAAGAACATGGAAACACATGCCATTTTTTGAGAGCAGGACTCAACATCACAAAGATTTGGATTGTCCCTAAGTTAGTTTACATATTGAAAGCAATTTCAATGTGATGGCCATAGGCTGTTTTTCTGGCACTAGACAAGCTAATTTTGAAGCTCAAAAGAAAAAACAAACAAGAAAAAAACTTTGAAAAAAACCTAATAATAATAATAATAATAATAATAGGAGGGGGTTCAGGGAGACATAATCCTACCAGGTATGAAAATATACACATTAGAAAACATCACTAATTAAAATAGTGAAGCACAGACATGCTAAAGATCACAGGAAAGAGTGGTCAAACAGAAAAGGATTTCCAGAAATAGACACAATATATGCAGGATTTGAGTATATCATAAAGGTGCTATGGCAAATCAATGAGAAAAGATAAAATTTTCAGTAAATGGTATCAAGAGTCCACATTTTCTAAATGGATCTTAGATTTAAGAGTTTTAAATGCAAGCACAGAAGTACTTGTAAGAAAAATACAGGAAATCCTTTATCACTTTGTATTGGGGTGTATTTTCCTGTGAACTAAAATTCAGAAGCCGTAAACGAAACGATTGAAAATTTGACTATATGAATAAGAAAACTTTGTCATGAAAAAAAAGCAAAGTGAAAACAACAGCAGACTTGGGTAGAATACTTCCAACTCATGCCAAAGATCAGGGGAGAAAATCCCTCATATAAAGAGCTTCCCAAAACCAATAGAAAAATAAGCAAAGTATATGATTCACAGAAAATGAAATACAAATAACTCCTGAGCATGTGAGAAGATGCTTAATCTCACTCAAAATAGAAATGCAAATTAAAACTCTGCTCTCATACTATTTTTAATCCACCAACCTGGCAAAAATCCAAAAGTTTGAGAACGCATTCTGTTGACAAAACTATGGGGAAAAGAGGCACGCTTATTCATTGCTGGTGAGAGTGTAAATTGGCATAACCCTTCTGGAAGGGAATTTTGCAGTATCTATCAAAATTACAAATGCAAAAATCCTTTTACTCTGCAATTCCATTTTTAGGATTTTATCCGATACTTGCAAAAATACAAACTGACCTGATTACAAGATTATTCTTTGCAGCACTGCTTTTCACAGCAAAAGACTGGATAGAACCTAGATGTTAGCATTAGGAAGCTGGTTAAAAAGGCTATGGCACATCCATACAATAAAGTACGGTGCAGCCGGGAAAGAGAGTAGGAAAGTCCTTATATACTAATACAGAAATATGTTTAAGGTGGATTACTGAGTACAAAAGTGAAGTGTGGAACACGTATAGACAGCATGCCCCCGTTTGCACAGGATGTTGGGTGGGGGTATGAATTTATATTCACGTCTGCTTCTAATTCATAGTGAAACTCTGGAAGGACCCCTTCCCAAAATTAATAATGTGTTTATCTGAGGGACTGGGAAGGGATAGAGCAAAATGGAGCTTAGGAGAATTCTGACTCTACAAAACTGACTTTTACAAAAACCGTTAATTTTTGAACCACGGGAATCCATTATCTATTCAAAAAGTAAATAAACATGTTAAAGTTATGTTTTCAAATGAAAAATAAATGCTAATGGAACAGATCACAGAGTCCGCAAAAATAAAGTGACACTCCAGAACTGCAGAGACAGAGAACATGCAAGAGGGGAGGCTAAAAAAGAGAAAAGAGCCCACTCTGCAGGACAAAAAAAGGCAGAAGTGCCAAATGCAAATATTCGGCACCATTTAGGAATAGATTGAAAAGACTGAATAGACGAAAAGATTGAAATACACACCCCGGGTGTTTCTGAACTAGTCATACACTTTGTATAAGACTGACATGTGTGTCTGCATCTGTATATATTTCATAATTCAGAGCATTTTAATGAGCAATGAATGCCCTCTGCCCCCAGCAACTGTACATCTCAAAATCTTTTTTTAAGGAAATCATTAGGAAGGTGCTCAAAGACTTAGGTACAAAGCTGTATCTCACACTCAGATGCTCAACAATAAATGACTCGTTAAATAAATCATGCCCTCCTGCACAATGGAATGCCAAGCAGGCACCAAATTTATGCCAGAGAATATTTAGTGATTGTGAAAGATGTTTACTCTCTGCTGGCAAAGATATACACTAAAATATTCACCGCAGTTATCTCTGTGAGTCGTATTATGGATGACTTTTATTCTTTCTGCATATTAATATTTTCTAATTTTTCTACAATGAGTATGTATTACTTGTGTAATAAACAAACAATAAAAGTTATTTAAAAGAGGGAAAAAAAGGAAAAGCCCAGCTTAGTTGATCGATATCCAAGAGAGTGGCTCTAATGGCCACCACTTGTCTAGATTCTCTGCTTCAATATTTTTAAAATTGTGCCATGGTGAAATCCAAAAGCTTTCCGCAGAGGCTGCAGAGGGCAAGAGGGAAGGAGGCAGGAAGCTCTGCTCCACACCCAGGCCCTCCCACCCCTGTGCACACAGACACACCCACAGTAACACATACACTCAGTCAGAGCAGCTCCACTTTCTCAAGTTTTATAAAGAGGTGTTCTGCCTAAGATTTAACTTTAATAAAAGAGCCTGCAGATGAAAAAACACACATACTATCCCATGAAGCTTTGTCCGGATGCCATGTCTGAGCACCAAGAAAACACTTAACTCTCATTACCCCTGAAAAAGACTTCTCGGAACTGAAGTAATGAGTCTGAAGAGCTTTTATCCTGGGCGGATGAAAGCACGAGCGAAGGCCCGGAGGTGGGATTCAACAGGACTCACTGGGAGAAAAGGGTGGGCTTGTCTGCCTACAAGAGAGCAGAATGGGGGGCAGGCAAAAGCACAGTGGGCATCTGAGAAACAGAGAAGTACTGAAGCAGAGGCCTAGTCCCTCATCTCAGCAGGTGCCGGAGCATAACGTGGGTCAGTCTTTGAGAATATGCTAGCCACATCTCCCATCCGAGATGCCTTGGTGCTGGAAAGTCAGACTCGGGCTGACCTTCCCGAACTCTAAAAGGTCGAAGTCAGCATCTTGCTGACTCCCCTTCTAGGGGAGGGCCCCACGTTTATCCACAGCTTCTGTCCTCCTGAATGTAAAGGAGGCATTAGTGTGTCCTGCCAACCTGAGGTCAGATGTGCTTCTCACTTTGGTCACTGGCTGGATAAAGTGACTGACCCTGTATTAATTCTGAAACGTCATCCAGCTAATAATAATGTAATAGCAGCTATCACCTAACATGTTTTCACTACTGGTCAGGCACTGCGATATCATCAACAATTTTATTTAAGCCTAATAGCAAGGGTAAGAGGTATCGTAAAGACTCACTGTGAAAATGATCCCACTTCTCTACTACTTCCTGTATCTGTTCTCTTTGTCATGTGACTTTGCAGCTCCTCCCATTACAAGGTGGGGTCTATATTTCATCTCTTGACTCTGGACAGATATTGTGACTTTCATGGCCACAGACATGATGAAGTGCCAATTTTTTTTTTTAACTTTATGTATTTAGAGAGAGACAGAGACAGGGTGTGTGTGTGTGTGTGTGTGTGTGTGTGTGTGTGTGTGTGTGTGAAGCGGGGTGGGCAGAGACAGAGAGAGATGGAAAGAGAGAATCCCAAGGAGGCTCCCTGCTGACAGCACAGAGCCTGATGTGGGGCTTGATTCCATGAACTGTGAGATCATGACCTGAGCAGAAACCAAGAGTCTGACACCCTGATGAAGGGCCAATTTTTTTTTTTCAGGTTTATTTTTGAGAGAGAAAGCACAAGTTGGGGAGGGGCAGAGAGAGAGGGGGACAGAAAATCCCAAGCAGACTCCATGCTGACAGTAGCAAGCCCGACATGGGGCTCAAACCCACAGACCATGAGATCACAACCTGAGCCAAAACCAAGAGTCTGATGCTTAACTGACTGAGCCACGCAGGCACCCCTGAAGTGCCAATTCTAAGCCCAGGCCTCAAGAGCCATTGTAACCTTCCATTCACCTCTATTTCCTTCCCTTGGGATCCTGACATCCCATGAGAACAAGCCTGGGCTAGCTTGCTGGATGATGACAGACCATGTAGAAAGGAACTGACCCAGCCGAGGCCACCCTAACTCAGTCAGCTGGCCACAGACATGGGTGAACCCATCCAAGACCAGCCAGGCTGGGCCCAGATCAGCAGACCTACTCAGTGGACCTATAGATTCATGAGGAATAATATATATAATTGGTCTGTTCAGGGACAGTTTGTTTAACTGTATTATTGTGATAGTAGATACCTGGATACAGGTGAGTACCATCAGTGCTGCCAAACTCGAGAAAAGAGAAATTTTCCTGCTATGGAATGAATGTCAGTGCCCACCCCCCCAAATTCATATATATGAAGCCCTAATTCTCAGTGTGTTGGTATTTGCAGATGGGGCCTTTGGGAGTTAGCATTAAGTGAGGTCCTGAATGTGGGGCCCGTCTGATGGGATTATTGCCATTATAAGAAGAAACAACAAGAACTAGTGCTCGCTTGCTCTCTTAGTCTCTCCCCACCTCTAACTCCCTCCATCTACCATGAGAACAGGCAGCAAGAAGGCAGCCATCTGCAAGGCAAGAAGAGGGCCCTCGCCAGGACCCAACCACGTTGCACCCTGATCTTGGACTTCAGCCTCCAGAACTGTGAGAAATAAATTTCGATGTCTAAGCCCCCCCCAACCCAGCCTGTGGGATTTTGTTACTGGAGCCTAGGCAGATCTCACAGCTAGTAGGTGACAGAGTGAGGATCCAAAGCCTGCACTCTTAATGAAGGGTCCAAGGCTTCCTGCCCAGCCCTGGGGCAGTGAACAGAGAAGGAAGACTCCACTTCCAGGAAATTTTTCTGCCACACCCTTGGGGCAACTCTCTGCCTTGAGCTATCCTGGAATCCCAAATGTCTTAGGCACATGGAATTTCAATGCTGGAAACAGACTTGGAGGGCATTAACTCCAACTGCCTGGCTACGTAGATGATGCCGAAGACCAGGTGATTCAAATGAATGGTTCAAGGTCAGACTGTATATAAAAGCAAATAAAAGGTTAAAGTAAAGGTCTCTGAGCCCCCAGGGAAGTGCTCACTTGTCCACACTGGGCTCATCTGTCTCTCCAGGAGTAATTTAAATGAGAAGGATCATTCTTCAAGAATTCTCATCTTGCTCCCAGCCCCAGCACCGCAAGGGTTCCAGTCTTGAGCTCCAGCAGCCAGAACTCCTATGAGCTACTTATAAATTCCAACTGAATCTAGTCCCTTCCCCAAACTCTTCTCCACAAATCAGCCTGCTGAACCATGCAGTCAACATAGCATGGGCAGATGGTAGGGCCTGGCTCCCTATTGGACATCCAGGGGAATGAAACTGCTTTGGCCTACCAGCGTCATAAAGGCAGCAGCACCCTGTGCCCACATAAAAGACAGAGCCCCTCGGTTACTTCTCCAAGGCCATGCAGAAGATCTGGTAGCAGAGACTGCAGCTTATGTAGGCAGTTTGGCTGTTGCCATGCATATGGTAGCCTGGCAGCTACTTCCAAGAGCTTGCAAACCACATAGCAATCAGGAGCCCCTAGGGCCTGGGGCCCATCTGCTGTGCAAAGATAGAGCTTCATTTCAGATGCTACGAAGCATCAGAGGACATTGTATGCTTCCCTCTGAGCTGGAGCACTGCCCCAGCCTTTAGGCTGTGGTGGAACTCTTAGAGAAGATGAAGTTCACTCAGCATACAGGCAAAGTGCTGGGGCTCTGGGGCTCTGGGGACATTCTGATGAATGAGGTATGACTCTGGCCCTCAAAAGCCCCCAGTCAAGTAGTGAGAGTCCTACAGAGGTTTATACAATTGTGGGCATGCACACACAGCGACTAATTCTGGTCTGGAGAGAGCGAGGACAGGAAGGGCATTCCAGAAGGTTTTGGGGGGACACCTGTCTGGCTCAGTTAGTAAAGCATGTGACTCTTGATCTCAGGGTGGTGACTTCAAGCCCCATGTTGGGCATGGAGCCTACTTAATTTGAAAAAAAAAAAAAAAGAGGACATGACCTTTGGGCTGGGAGTCCAAGAAGATCTTTCCTGCCATCACGTCTCTGGAGATTGCGCAGGAGCTGTCTAAGATTGCGGTCAGGCGTGATGTACATGAGAACTCGGTCTCTGGTGTTCCCCAAATGCTGGCCTCCTATATGTGCCAGGCTCTCCAGCACCTGGGCTCACCTCTTCCTTCCATGACCCACAAAATGGCTTGGATTCCCACTCTACTTACTGCCACTACGTTGCTTAAAACCACACCATGGCTTTCCTTTTTATCTGAAATGAGGTTACAGTCTTCAGTATGGTCCCAAGGGCCTGCAGGTGTGGCCTTTGCCCACTCCACTATGTCCAGTCTCACCCTGCTTCTCGGGTTTCCCGGCACGGTGGTGTTCCCTCAGTTCCTCAAGCCAAATCCTCACCTGCAGGATTTGACACATGTGTCCCTTGCCCTTCAGTCTCGGCACAAGGGTCACTTCAACAGGGGAGTCTCCCCTGACCCTCCAGTTTGGGTCAGCTTTCTCAGATTTAATCCCTCATAGAACCATGTCCCTTTCTTTCACTGTATTTTAATACATCTTGAAGTTATATCCCTCTCATAGTTTTTCAGTTAATGTCTGTCTTTCCCACTAGTCAGTAAACCTCATGAAAGTAGGAATCACATCTGCTTTTGCTTACGTTTGTAGGCTCAGTATCTAACACAGTGCCAGGGACATGGTATACACTCAACAAATACCTGATGAATTAATGGGTGAATGGATGAGCACTGCAAGAATTCTAACTGGGAGTTCTGCTCCAGGGAATGGAGAATCCATTGTGTCTTAGGTTGGGCGTCTCCAAAAGCAGAGCCTATGACAAAACCTTGAGTATAAGTCAACTTATTTTGGCAGTGAAACCAAGAAGTGCTAGGGGAATGGGAGGGAAGGGAAGGGAAGGGAAGGGAAGGGAAGGGAAGGGAAGGGATGGGATCCAGGGTGCATAAACGGGACTCCTGGACTAGAGGGCTGGGGCAAAAGGGAGGAAGAGAGAGAGAGGCTGGTGGAGCCGCTGTGTGTATGACAGGTCAGGTGGGAGAAAGGAAGAAATATGCCCATTTCTGCTTGGTTTTCTACTTGATTTCTGGTGACTCCAGCCCCAAGACCCAGGCTTACTGACACAAAGGTTATCAGGTCCAACCTCTCTGTTTCTACTACTGGTTCCCCATGAGCACACAATTTCAGGTGGTCCAGTACAGGAATCTTTTTAGAGAACTCTCAATTCCCGGCTCCATGGAATACCAAAATTGGCTGATTGCACTGAAAGATCCAACTCATTCCCTCCAGAGGAAGAAGTGGTACTTTATAAGGAGACCATGACCCACACAGGTGAGACTCCAGGTGTCCATGTGCCTTTATTTCCTGAACCTATCATATTTATGCAAAATGACAGAAACCAACATCTGCCAGAGGGCGTTCAGGACCCAGGAAGCGGGTCAAGATTTTACGAATAGCATTCCTCCTCCACCAAACTTCTTAATCCACAAGCACCATGTGCTCAGCCAAATGTCCAGCAAATGTCTGGGATGCCTACTCTGTGTCTGGCACTACATGGAGCACTGGTAGCACAGCTGTGAAGGTAGAACAAATCCCTGTCCTTGAAGAGGTTCTAACCCAGGGGAGAGGACATGTAACCACCAAAATGCATGTCAAAGGAAAGTATTCAGACCTACAAGAGCATAGCATGGGGCAGAGCACTTGGCGGGGGGGGGGGGGCGGGGGGGAGGGAAGGAGCCTCATCTAGAGGCCAGGGAGGCCTCCCTGAGGATGGATCATCACCAGATCGACGTAAGTGTTAATGGGAAGATGAAGGAGAGGGGAAAGCATGCACAGCAGAGGAAATGGTATGTACGAAGCCCTTTGATGGGAGAATCGTGACAAAGTGGACAATGAAGACAGGTGTGATCTGAGACAAGGCAGACAGGGGAAGCAGGTGTGGCCAGTTCAGGTCTTGAGTCCCACTGTGCAGGAGGATATCAAAGAACCCCGCTTCTAGGGGGCCTGCCAACCTCAGATGTGAGAGAAGGTAGGCAAAGGTGAGGCAGGGCAGATGCAATGGGACCCGGGCAAGTGGGTAAAGAATTGGCCTTTCCGGAGCACCTCCTATGTGGCAGGCACTATGCCACATGCAAGAATTTAGAAATTCTTAGATTCATTCATTCATCCAATTCAACCCAGAGCTACTGAGCCACTACTTTACTCAATGGCCAAGTAGAAGGCAAGGGTAATTTTTTTCCAAAATCATCATTCAGAAAAAGAGTGAGAGAACTTATATTCAAATTCCTGACAAACTTTCTCCTATTAAAGGCCAGTTCTCTCATTTAGTTTATTTTCCACAACAAAGTACTGTTTGGGGAAAAGACATTAGCCTGAAATGACCTCAATCAATGCTAGTTTTGGATGCCTATAAGAGGTTGTCTGATAGAATCGTTACAGAAAGAGGCAAAGATATTTAACCCTACTTAATAATTTTTCCTGAGTATGACCTTAGAATTGTAAACTGGGGATATTGCTCTAAACAAGCATTAGTACAAATCACTTTCAAAAGCAAGTTTTATTGTGGAGATCATGACCATGAACATACCTACAGAATAATGTGGAAGGAAGTGGTTAAAAAGGAAACACTCTCCTAATGTTGTGCAGGTAAGTGCAGGTGGCTTGGGATAAAATCTCCAGTGACAGAATTTTACACAGATCCACAGGGTGCCAGATCTCAAACAACTATGACAGAAGTGGAGATTTCTGTGGCTTGGAGAACTGGGTTAGTCGCTCCATACAGTGGCTCTGGCAATGACAGTACTGTTGCCCAAGAGGACTGGGAAAGCTTTGAATAAAATTACTCCATGAAATGCAAGAGGAAGAAAGCAGTATTTCTTAGTGCACTATTTTATATAACATATGAGTTTAAATATGTATTGGTAGCTAAATTAATAAATCTAATGCTACAGATAGACATGTGACTCTTTGATCTACCTCCCTAAGAGTTTACATGTTCAACTTCAAGTTGACCCTCTCCCCTGACTACAGGATCTCCCCACTGCGAAAATGCAAAAAGCACTTTCTATTAGGAAAGGAGCTGCTCTCTATTCCAGCATTTATGGGAACTGGCGACAGGGGACGGAATGGAAGCTCATCCAGTTCTACACACCAGATGGAAATGGCCCTGCCAGCCAGAGCACCCTATATGCGCACCCAAATTTTGCAGGGAGCAAACCCCCATTTACTGATGAGGAACTGGGTCCAGAGAGGCCCTGGAAGCTGACCTGCTCAAGGGCACAGGCACAGAGGGCAAAGCAGGACTTTAGCCCAATCTGCTCCAATCTGAAATCTTTCACCTAGCTGCTTCCCCGCAGCAGGACCTGGCCTTGGTGACCCACCTTCCTATTTCAGCACATGAAGAGTGCTCCAGAGCTCGAGACTAAACCCCTAGCTGTTTTCTCTGTCTCTCCTGAGAATATGACACCCAATCCAAGCTCAAGAAACATAGCCTCCAGGCCACAGGCAACCGCCCCATGTGTGGCAAGCCTCTTGGGTTCCTTGGATCCTCTTGGGCTAACTTTTGAACCTGTCCTCCATCCACTGGTGGCTCTCTCCTTTACAGAGGTCACTGTCCTGTGTATAGCTGATCCTAACTGAGTCAGAAGATGAGTGAACTGAGCTCTCACCTCTCAGCCACCAGCAGATCAATGGGCCTTTCCCAAGCCCTTCCCAAAGTCCCCAAGGGAAGGAACAGAGCAGCCGTGCCCTCGGCAGAGCCCCCCCGCCCACCCCCTGTTGCCTGCACCTTCCTTCTAGTTGCCTCATGCTCCTTGGTACCAGGCCATCCACCTTCAGGAGATGGAGGAAGGAGGGAGGCACCAGGATGGCCCAGTACTGATAAACTACAACCGTGGACCTATTGTTATAATAAAGTTATATTAGAACACATGCATACCCTTCCTTTATGAATTTTCTGTGGCTACTTTCAGGCTACAAGGTAGAGTTGAAGAGATACAACAGAGACCTTAGGGTCTTCCAACCAGTGATATTTAGGTTCTTTAAGAAAGAGTTTGCTAGCTCTGGTTTAGAAGAATAGATAGCAAATGTTAATATCAAAATGTTAATGATGTTTATCGCAAGATAGAGGAAAGATAGGTAATTTTGGTTTTCTTGGGCTTTTTCCTTTATGGTTAGTTATATATTTTTATTTATATATATTTATATACATATACATATTTCCATTTTTCTACCACAATAATGTGTAATCTTCTAAAAAGCACATAACTTAAAAAAATAATTTCTTGGCATATTTACATTAAAAATAACTTCACTAATGCTCACAGTGATTTTCCTCCATTTTACAGTCGAGGAACCAGATTTGAGAAATGTCTAGCAATTTGCCCAAAGTCACACAGCAAGTGGTACACGTGAGACCCCAATCTGGGTCTGTCTGACCCAAAGACCTTCACAGGACCACAATGGAAGAAAGGCCCCAGGCTCCCCTCCTGAGAAGATAGCGACAAAGTGCATCTGTCTGAGAAGCATCACCACCATAAGCCCAGAGCCCCTCCTCCCAGAAACTGGCCTTGATAGGAAGCATCTCGCTAAGCCTCTCTCGAGGCTTCAGAACACTGCATGTGGCTCACTGAGTGCACAGTGCCTACCTCAGCCTGGCAAGACCACCATAGTGGATACCAAACTGCTCTCTCTATCCCAAGCAGGGAAGCCCTGAGGTCAGCAGGAAAAGCTGGCCATGCTGAGGTCAGAGACCACATCTAAACCTCCCCAGAGCTCCAGGGCTCTTCCCTGCCCACCTCCCACCTTCTCCTCCAGCTCCACCTCCCCACCACCCCTCCCCAGGCATCCACTCACTGCTCCAGCCAATTAGAAGGCTCTGCACTTCCCCACCCGCGGTGTTTGCACACAAGGTTCCCTTTGCAGGACAAGTGCTTTCCCTCTCCGGCCACTTGGCAAATTCCCACTCTTTCTTCCAAAGACAGGTCACAAACTAAAAATGCATGGCGGCTACAGATGTGCTTTCTCAGACTCGCATGGCATTGTAAAAATCAGGGCATTTTATGTAAAAAAAAAAAAAAAAAAAAAAAATTGAGATTCCCAGTCTTCCCAGACCAAATGAAAGATCTAGTAACACTCATCCCACATTCCCACATGGCAACCATAGGCTGTGGCTGAGTAGCAGCTGTTCTTTTGATAGGGTGCGTGCTTCTCAGTCGGCCATGGACCCCACCCATGCCCACATCTATTTACGACTACAATCCCTGCATTAAGTGCTCTGGCACAATGACTCTCTGTGCCCAGCAGTAGCAGCACCACCTGGAAACTTACTAGAAATGCAAATTCTTGACCTACGGAATCAGAAACTCCAGGGGCAGGGTCCAGCAATCCATGTTGTACCAAGTGACCCAGGGGACTCTGATGACCACACCAATCTGAGAATCCCTGCTCTGGCACTGTAGGGTCTCACTCAAGCAAGAGGCCAGCTGTGTCTCCCACCAGCCTTCTCCAGCCCTGACTTCCGATCTTCCATCCTCAGTCACAGCACAGCTCGGTCCTGTGTCAGCTAATGACCACATGCATTGCACCTCTGTCACATACACTCACCTGCCCTGTGGCCACCGGCCATTTACCTGTCCATCTTCCTACCCTGTGAAATCCTTTTGGGTGAAGGCTATCCTGATCCCTCCCTCCCCAGCACCGAGCACAGAGCCAGGCCCCCAGTGGGAGCTGAGGGTCTTCTCCAGAACACAATCAACTCATTTGGTGATATTTATGTTCCCTTAATTACTGAAGCAAGAGTGACCGTGAGGCAGCCTCAGCCCTCCTCTGACATGACAAGGATATCGAGAACCAATGCTTGCAGCTCCAGGAGAAGTGATATTTCAGCAGAAGATGAAGTAATTCCTATTCACAGCATCTGTTAATCACTCAAGATCCTTCTAGATTCGAGGGGCTATAGAATGAAAGGTGTTATTAATGAAACCATACAGACTAGGAGGCAGTTCTGAATAGCAGCCCTCCTTCCTAACAATGCCTTCCCCGGCAAGTTAATCCCCTTCCATTATTTCAAATTCTTCAAGTGCTAGAGAAGTCATGTAGGTTGTTTTCCGAATAGTCACTTAGCTGACAAGCATTTTCTAATTGACAGAACACTCTGAAAAGACAGATTGAAGAGGGGGGGAGAGAGGTATTAAGATGGTGCAATTTCCCACACACAGCAGGAGGCTAAGTTGACTGAAATGTAAGATTTGGAAGAAAAGTTATTCATCATACCCCTCAATCCCACAGCCCCTTCCAGGAGAGAATTCAGAGATATTCTTCCATGGGTGGCTCCGATCCAAAGACCAAGGATGTGCCCAGAGGGACCACATGCCACCCACAAGCTCAAACCCAAGCTGAGAATTGAAATCCAAGGGCAATAATAAAAACTGTTACTAATAGTTGAGCAGCTAATATGTGCCAGGAGCTTTCCAATAGGGTGTGTGCTGTGGGGTGGGGGCCCACACTTATCCCTAAAAGGGAAAGATTTTTCCCCATTTTCCAGATAAGAAGACTGAGGAAGGCATTCAAGTTCACAGAGCATGTAAATGGCAGAGCTGAGGTCAAACCCAAGTTTGCTAACTTGAGAGGCTCTGTGCGCTCTTTCTGTCACTGGGCCACCTCCTCCCACCTCTTAAGGAAATGCACTTGGTGTGACTGCAGAGTGGTGATGGGCTCGGGTGGCAAATACCCTGAGCCACAACGCAGAACCTGTCAGGCACCATAGGTGCTGGCAGGGCCTGGGGCTTTTCGTGGGCTGTCGTCACACAACCTGGATGCCCCTGGTGCTCACAGAGCCACTGGACAGCGCTAACCTATCAATCACCCCTCCTTTAATATCACGTGGCCTGATGGATTACCACCACGCCCCACCGGCCTTCAAACCATGCGTGCTTTGAACAGCTAGTGAGACATGCAGGATGGCTCCTCGTCTAATGTTTTCAGATTTCCCGGAGTGAGATAATGCCTCTCAAGAGGGAATGCACACTGAGTTGTCCCAAGCACTGATAAGGTGTTAATAAACCTCAGCAAATGCTGATTAGAGGGGGCTCCAGCAGCACAGAGGTGCTGGAGGGTTGGCAATGAAAGCTGGGGAGCTTCTCAATTTGGAACTGATCCCTGGTTGGCAGCAGAAAGCATTTCCAGCGCCCCAGGGCTGCCCCCACAGGTCCGGCAGTGCTGTGACTGGTCCAAGGCATGGAGTCTGAGCTCCACAACAAGGGACAGATAGTGTCAGCAAGGAGAGCCTCACAAACCCCACCCCAAAATGCCAGAGAAATCGACACACATCCCTCGTGCCCCAGGTAACCATGAGGTACTGGGTATTTGGGAATATAGTTACAACTTCCTCGAATGGACTTACATTTATAGCTGATGGCAAACTCTTGGGATAAGAAGTTTCAGAATAGGCGCGGGGGGGGGGGGGAGGGGGGTGTGTAGTGGATGCTGCTGGTTCCATGCCCAGATCCCTTCTACTAGCTGGTGTGCCCATCTCCAGCTGCTGTTCGTGCGGGCTCTGCCTTGCCCAGAAACGCCAGCAGGTTACCTCCTCCTTCTGGGAGTGGCCTGCAGCCAATGAATGGCTGCAGTGCGACCCAAAAGTGCAGACCTTCATCCTTGAGTTGGGATAACTTTGTGGTACAATTCCTACTCCAGGAGCTCCCGGCTTTGCAGAGTTTCTTCCCCTGCTCCATCCCGCTTCCTTCGTACCCCAAAGGCTCTCACCTGAGGGCTGTCCCAAACACATCACTTGTCGGGTGCCAGGCTCTGCTTCCAGGAGACCAGACTTAGCCAGAGGAAGGGAGAGAGATGAGAACTACTAACTTGTGAGCACTCTTACGCACTGGCACAGTGTTAGACATTTCCCATACATAACTTCACGAGCCTTCCTCAGTAAACTTGTGAGGTATGGGAGAACATCACCAACCATAGAAAAGGAAATGGAGGCTCTGAGTGGGAAAGTGACTCAGCCAAGGTCACACGGTACATAAATGGCAAAGGCAAGATTGATGTTGAAGTCAAAGCAAGTCTGTTTCCATGACACCACATTGTTCCTCATGTTTTCTATGAGCTGTGTGACATCAGAAGAAGAGAGGATGGAGTTTATAATAAGGATACAGATCTGAAAAGGTACATAAGGGTAAGAGCTGGCAGACCAGCAGGAAGAAAGAAAACCTCCCACACTGAGTTGAAGCAGGCGCTCAGATCACCATTCTGTATGCTCCTCGTCACCCCCAGTGGAACCTAAGGATATTGCCTGGCAAGAACCTAATCACTTGCCACCTCTCTGATTCTCAGTTGTACAGCATATCCTACATTTTAATTTAGCATGCATATTTCACTGGCCATAGACTGAAGCAAATGTTTCCACTTTGGGCTCCTGCCTAAAGGAGCTAATAGTTTCCATAAAGGTAAAGAAGACTTCTGTCAGCGACAGTGCCTTCTGATACTGTCACACATTCTAGCTTAATTAAAACGTGCTCCACGATGCACATCTCGGGAGAGACAACCTGCTCAGATGGTGTCACCCAAGGATACCATCCTTCCTACTAAGAAGGCAGGTAGGCTAACTGCAGTCCAAACAAACCAACAGTGAAATGTGCCACCTCTGTGCAGGTATTAATTACTGTCCCAGGGACCTGCTAGCTGACAGGCAGAATGCCGTGAGCAGGAGTCAAGAGGTGGGTGGGAAGCCCCTTTCTCAAAGTCTCACCACTCTGCAACCACACACCCTGCCCCCAGTGTCTGGCAAGTCCTGGTTCCCATTGCCACAATCAGAAATTCCCATCAGGTCTGCGGTCCCTTTGCCTCTGGCTTGATTTGACCTGAAAATTTCCCAGGAAATCCAAGGGCAGGGGGAGTGTGTGCAGACAGTTGGGGAAGGCTGGGCCATGGGGAACCCAGGACAGGCATAAAACATGTTCATGTATCCCTAATGAGAGCTGCAGGCAGGAGGGGGCTCCACTCACCCAGGCCAGGTTTGCAGCCACGCCTGCTGCTGCAGACACAGAGATGGCTGCCGGGTGCACTTGGCCCCAGATGTGAGGAGAATTCTAAGTAGGCCCCAGCTCAGGGGTTGGGGAACTCCAGAACACAGAGCCAGGCCCTGAGAACACTGCATTTGAGAGCACTACCCTCCCTCACAGAGGCCCCAAATAGCCAAGAAGCTTCATCAACAAGACAATGCCAAATTCCATTTTTAGTGTAGAAAATGTCCAGGAAGTCAAAGGCAAGCTAGTCCAGCACTGTCTTCATTTCCCATTGGCCAGAATATTCCTCTATGCCTTAGTCGGGGTCCCATGGAGGTATGAGGTTGTTCCTGGTGCAGAAAACCCAGAAAGCCCAAGCGGCTGGTGGGTGTGTGAAGGGAGTGAGGCCACTTGTTCTTGACCATGGAGAGAGAGGGATACCCAAGAGGAAACTCCTGGGTCATTGTGGGTCTTGATATGGTGCCTGCCAAGGGTAACAAGCTTGTAGAAGGAAAAGAAGGAGCCCAGGTAAGAAGTTGTTGTGGCCATGCCAGCTCTTAGCTTTGGAACCAGAGAGACTATCTCTCAGAAGGTATGTGGAACAGAAACCAGTTTATCAGCCTTAGTAATGACAGCATTTTTATGTATATTTTATGCATACCTTGTGATTACCTCATTATTTCCCTTCAAAGTTCAGAAAAGTTGAAGTTCAATTCTTTCTTGGCTGGTCTAACCAGAGGAATACCAAGCATGCAGGCTTAGAAGACAGCATTGTGTGGTTGGGAGTGGTCATTGCCAGCATCCCCAGGAGCAGAGGAAATCAAAGCATGAACCCCTGATGGGAGCAGAGTTGGGCTTTATGGGCCACCCCCTTTACTTGGCCCAACCTCTCATGGAGAGTTTTACTCCCTTTCCATTAAAGGTACACAGCTTCCTTTGGATCAAATGAAGATTGACATCTTTCTTTTTATAGGTTATGACAAACATTTTCTGAGCACGATTATATGTTGAGTTGTGTGCTACATGTGTGAGGGAGATGAGGCAAGGATGCTGCCCTTGAGGAGTTCATGGTCTACTCAGAGAGAGAGATACCCCTAAACAACCCACAATGTTACTACAAGATGGTGGCCAGAGAGAGTGGAGGAAGAAGGACCACAAGAGCAGAGGCCAGGAGAGGAGAGGGTGATGAGGACAGGACTTGGGTCACTTGGTGTTGATGACAGAGAAGAGGAAGGTGAGAACAATGGGGGGGGGGGGAATGACAGAAGAAGGGTTGACAGCTCTTTGAGGACCCTATCAGGGATAAAGGAACATGACATTATTCTGGGGCAGTGGAGAACCACAGAAGGGTTTTACGCAGAGGCGTGACAAGGTAAGTTTCATATTTTAGACTTTCAAGTTTAAGACAGTGTCTGGCAACAATCCATAAGTCAGCCAACTTCCCTCCAAAAAAAATCTATGACAACTCAGACCAAGATGAAAATGGTAAACTAAGATTTATCACTAACCAAGGGCCAGATGCCAGGAGAAACTTCTGCAATTTGTAACATCTAAGTTGCTAAAAGAAGACTCATGGACAAGACATTGCTTGGCAATTTTTCAGGCCAGTAGATTTTTTTTTTCCCAGACAGTACCAGGTATTTCTTCATCTTATCCAGAGGAATCAATGCCTACTCTCTCTATCTCTTCATTCTATTGAGTAAAGAAATACAAGCACATTTCAGGAAACATAGATATGCTTTTTTAAATAGCATAGGTAATTAAAGACCATATTGTAGGAGTAAAATAAAATATTCATTCCAAATTACTAAAGAAATCACCTATGGAATCTCAAATCACATATCAAAATATAAAACCAGAAAAACAGCAAGAAAACAAAAATATAAATAAAATATCAGAAGTAAGACCAAATATATCTTTTAGGAAGACAAATACAAGTAAGTTCTCAAGCTGAGCCAAGAACTAAAATCCAAACACATGCCAACATTAGTAGCCATGCTTAAAACAAAGCAGTTCCATCCTGATCAGCATGGTGAATTTATCTTTCTAATGTGCCTTTGTTCATGTGTTTTCATCAATCTATCCTACACTCTTTCATGGTCTCAGACCTCAGTCTACACCAAGGAGACATGTTTACCCCTTTGCTAGTGTAAGAAAACAACTAACCCACTTGCCCTCACTTCAGCCGTACTACGGCTGCTTGTGAAATGTACAGATCCCTGTATAGCACACACTGTGTCTACACAGCATGCAGGTGACATGAAATTTTTTTATTCTATTTTCTCATCCACCCAATGCCAAAGCCACAATATTTAGAAACACAGAGCTAGCTGATAGAATTTTCCCTTCTTCTCCAGATGTGTGGCTTTGTGAGTCTTAAGAATCAGGAATAAACAGAGAGCAACAGCTCCATTTACATTTCCTACTGGTAACTTATTAGTAAAGGAAAAATCTTTGCTTGTTGACGGGATTGAGGAGGAGACACAACACATTACACCCCCAGATATTTCAGCAAGTAAAACAAATTCTAAATAAAATGATTAGCATCTATGCAGATTAATACACATGTTCATAATGTCATCTTTCTCTCCATCAGAGTGACCCTTAGGATGGGACCTGTTCATTCAGATCTTTGCAGCAGGAAACCCAGTGCTTACTTCACTTACACACCAGAACGGGGTGGATGGAGGTATTTTCCGTGTCCTGGGACAGTGGATGCCACTCAGATAGGAGCCGCTGCCTCCTGCAAGTGTCACCTGTGGTCCCCATTGTTCACCCAACAACAGAACTTTGTCTGGTGGAGTTCATAAGGATGCGGTTATATAGCCTAGAAACAGAGTTTGCTAATGAGGCTGTTTTCTTGCCTCCTGAACCAGAGGAAAAAGGAGGGCCAGGTGTCCTGCCCTGCTAGTGGGAAGTTGGAGTGCATATCTTTCCTCCAGAGACAACCAAGGACACTCCCAGGCCTCCAATGAACTCCAGGTCACAATGTAGACACCACTCAAATGCCTGCTTGAGGCTGGGCCAGAGAGCAAGAACCAATGTCACTGGGCCCTAATCTTCTCAAGAGCAAAACTCAGGATCTGGACAAAAGCAAGGATAGGAGGAAAGAACATACACATGCTGCATGGCTGACCAGTGTGAGTGCCCAGACTCTCCTCTTGCTTAGAGAAGTGTGGACAGTCAGGGCAGCAGCTGACATGGACCAGGTTTCAAAGGAGTGTATCCCAGCAGTCTGTGATGGGAAAGCAGAACACAGCTTGCCATCCCTGCCTCGGAGACATCCCCATTATTCTGAGCAGAAGTGGCCAAAAAATCAAGTGTACATGCAGTCTGTAGACCCATTCTTCACCAAACCATTATTTTCTTTCAGTCTTGGAAAAGCACACCACTCTGAAGACAAAGATAGCTGAATGGTTCAATTGTCAAAACACAGTAGAGAAAACAAGCCCCTCCCTACCTTCTGAATCCTGGGGAATGTCTTTAGGAAAGGGCATGGGTGTTATTACAATCTGACTTCAGCTCCTAGCACAAGGATGGGGCAGGAGAGGGCTCCAATGCCTTTGATGGGGGACTGAATGAATGAAAGATGGAATGAGTGTTCATGTATGGATGTTGGAAGGAAGGAGTAAAGAGTGAATATTATTGTGGTTGATGAATGAATTAATGAATGAATGAATGAATGAATGAATATGTGACTGAGTGAACCAGAGTAGGAATGATTAATTGAATGGATAAATAACTGAGCATTATGTGCATGTTGAATGAATGACTGAAATATATAACATGAATGAATGAGCTTCAACCTGAGCATAACTTTCCACAGTGAGAGGTATGAGAAGCAGGGGCCCTGGCTCAGCTCACTCGCCATGGTGCTCACCAAAGGCTCCTCACTCACCACCACCCCACCGTGCCACTTTGACTCAGTGACAGTGCTTGCAGCCTATAATGGGTTGAATTGTGCCCCCTAACAATGTATATGTTGGAATCCTAACCCCAATGACTCAGAATATGACCTTATTTGGAAATAGAGTCTTTACAGAAGTATTCAAGTTAAAATGAGGTCATTAGGAAGAGAAGATTAGAATATGACTGCTGTCCTTATAAAAAAGTAAAATTTGGAGACAGACATGCACCCAGGGAGAATACCATGCAAAGAAGGAAGAGATCGGAAATGCTTCCATGAGCCAAGGAAGGCCAGAGACTGCCGGCAAACCACCAGAAGCCAGGAGAGGCATGGGGCATATTGTACCTCACAGCCCTCAGAAGGAATCAACCCTTCCAGCACCTTGACCTTGGACTTCCAGCCACCAGGACAGTAAGATGATAAATTTCTGTCGTGTAAGCCATCTTATTTGTGGTACTTTGTTACGGCAGCGCTGGCCAACAAATACACAGCCATGATGAGATTCCCCTCAGGACCAGGAAGCACTAATGGCCACCATGACACCAGCAGTGTGGATAGCTTGTTTCAGAGCAGATGTCCAAGGGAAGAGGCAGGCACATGGCAGCTCCTTAGGGAAAACACAGCAGATCCCTCCACTCATACACAAAGGAGAAAGGCACTGCAGACTGTGAGCCTGGCCAGGTATTTGGAATATGTTCAGAGGAACTGGAATGTGAGGAGTGCCATTAGGCAGCTGGAAAGAGGCCTGCTGCCCACTCTGCCCCAGCCCTCCCTGTACTGTTGTAACTGCTGAAGTCTTCACTCTCCCCATAGAGCCCAGCCAGTCAAAGCCAAGACTGTTATGCATACCCCCAATTCCTGCTCCAGGACTGGCACTTAGTAGGTGCTCAGTAAAGTTTTGAAGGACAGACAGAAGCAAGGAGTTAAGGCTCATGGAAACTAAACCAAAATTGCTCCTGGTGCCCAGAGGAGGCCCCACTACATTTCTCAACTTGTTCTCCACCACTACAAGTGAGTGAGAGATGACATTAGGTGGTATATAGGCAGACATTTTTAATAGTTACATATTTAATTGGTTTTCATTGGGAAACTATTCACTGCTACTATATCAAATCCATGATTTCACAGAAATTATTTCTGAAGATGAGGCAACATTGAAGAAGTGAATGGGTTTGAAGAAAAATGGTACATAATGAACAAGATATGGCAAACTGTGAAAGTCAGTCATGAATCACTGGGGCTTGAGCCTGCTGCTGCTATCAGCCAATAGCCTGGCCAAACCTGGTATATCCATCAGGGTTCTCCAAAAGAAACAAAATCAACAGCAAGTGTATTTAGAGAGAGCAAGAAAGAGATGTACTTGAAGGAATTGGCTCACATGATTATGGAGGCTGGCAAGTCAAAATCTTTAGGGTGGGCGGTCAGGCTGGAAATCCAGAGAACAGGTGATGCTACAGTTCATGTCTGAAAGCTGTCAGGTTGCAGATCCAGAAAGGACCCAATGTGGCAATTCAAGTCAAAAGCCAGCCATCATGTGTAGAATTCCCTGTTGCTCAAGGGAAGTCAGTCTTTTGTTCTATTTAAGTCTCATCCATAAACACCCACAAAGAAACTTCTAGAATACTATTTGCTTGCATATCTGAGCACCATGGCCCAGCCGAACTGACATAAAACTAACCACCACACCTAGGGAACGGAAGTTCCAGGAGCTGATGGAGAGGACTGAAGGCCAACACAGAATGGTTCCCCCAACCTCAGTCTAATCAGTGGCCAACACAACACTGGAGAAGAGTGACGCTGACCTTCATTCTGGACCCCAGGCCAACTCCCCTCATTGCTCTCCTGACTTCCAGACTAGTCCGCTCCAAAACTGATCCATAGGTCAGATTTTAGCATTCACAACTCAAAGGCCCTTTCTTTGACACCTTCCTCCTCCCTCCAAATCACCTGCAGCATAAGCTTCCACTCCCCACCATAGTCTCCAAAGTCTTCCTGACTTGATAGCCACCAACTTTTTCATGTGAAGGCTCCTGATCCAATCATTCTAAACCATGATGCTCCACCTGAGTGCCCCCTATAATCCCCAGCCACCACATCCTTGCACACCTTACATCTTGCCCCTGGAGTGCCCGCCCCCCTTCTCACTCGATCTCATCTGCCCCTCACTATCTGGGACTACTGCTCCATGAAGCATTCCCTGATCCCCGCAGACAGAATCATGTCTTTATTTTCTACATCTCCATATGCACAGACCTGCATTAAAACACACATTGTGTGACTCTGATTGGTGATTTGTATATATTCAAAGAAGAGAGAGGGGTCTATCCCCACCCTCATGTGACCACTGGCTGAGCCATCTCCACTTGTAGATTGGGAGCTCCTTGTGGCCTTCTGGGGACATATATTGGAAAACAAACATCAGGATGGGAGGCTGGTGAACAAATGGCCGGAAGGAAGACAAATCATGGATGGGAAGAAACCTTGGTTTCAGAGCCCAGACAGGGCCTGGACATTAAGTGAAAAGTAGAGTGGCTCACTTGGCCTGGCCTACAAGCAAGCCCAGGTAGCTCCAGTTCCAAAGCTCATCCGGAAGATTCCTCTGAGGCTGCCCCAAGGGCTTGCAGGAGCCAAATCCTGACCCACAGCCAGCCTGTTGGCTTTAGCGCTCAAGGGCTCTCCAATACATGGATTAAAGAGGGATCTGGCTGTGCCGGGGCTGGCACTCACCTCTCCCTTGGCAGGGCCTGACCAAGAGCACCCGCAGGCCGTCTCCAAGGAAATGCACGGGGCTTGATTTTCAACGCCATCACTAGAAAAGGGCTGCAATCACACAGCTTATCTTTCCCAAAGGCCAGGAGAGAGTGACACCTCCAAGGATATGCTTAGCAAAGCCCTGGAACGAATTGAACGGGCAACACAGTCAATCCTTTCCTGCCTGGGCTTTCTGCCTCCTTTTAGTGTCCTGCCTTGTTCACTGCAAAAACCCCTAAGTATAAACCCTGTAAATCAGAAATGTCCCCGTGTCATGGTCAGCAGCTGGTCGCCCCGGGCACAGTCAGGAGACGGAGCAGGTGTTCCCTGCGCCTGCAGCAGCCTCTCCACACACCACCCTCTCCTTGCTCTGCTTCCCTCTCAGTCCCTCCTCTTCGCCCTGTCATGTAAATCAGGCTTCACACCTTCTCTCTCAAAAGCCATGATGTTCTGGAAAGCCTTGCCTCATGTCCTCTGTCTCCCCTGAACAAGGGATCAGACACGGGATCGATATGGGAGCACGCCACTCTGCGTGCAATGCCATCCCATTCCACTGTTCACGGAGCTCTGGGCACGACTCAGGGCCAGGGCCGGCTGGGCAACGGGAGACACGCGCGAGAGCGCAGGAGAGGCAGGCAGGCATCCAAGCCCAGCCTTGTCCAGGAGGCCAGCCCCTCCCCTGGGCACTGCAGCAAACCCCCTGGGGACTGTGCTCACCTTCCGCCACCTCTCCCAGCACCAGTGGCAGGGAGGGGAGCCAGCAAGCCTTTCCTTGTGCAGCCTGCCTGGAGCAGACCCCGTGTCAGGACCCATACGGACTCGCATCCACCTCTGGAAGGGCTCAGCAGGCACAAGCAGAGGCGGCTTCCGGAGCAGAGGTGCTCAGCAGTGCCCCAGCCCAGGGACCTAAGTGACAGACCAGCAGCTGCAGTTCCCTTCACGGACATGAAGGGGTTTCCCTTCCTGGGGCCTCGTGCTCCCTCACGGGGCCACAGAGTGTGTTTCAGAGAAGTGAGGGTGGGGAGGTGGGCCTGTCACTTCCAGGAAGCCCCATTACCAGCCTCCACAGCTCAGGCTAAATCGCTGGGGCTGTCTGGGGTGAGCTTACTCAGGGTGAATTACTCAGCCCTGTTTCGGCAGTGGCCTGGACTATAGGGGCTGATTACCCTTTGAACACAGCTCAGAAAGGGAATTTCAGAAGTCAGCCTCATTCTCCCTGATGGAGGTGGAATGCTTCGGGCGGATGGGGGTGAGGCCTGCCTGCAAGTGGCCAGGGCGATGCACTATTGATGATTTAATCATCCATTTTTCTCTGGGGCTTATTCCACGGCTCAGCCAAATCAAGGGTTGGAGCACTGGGCTGGAGGGAGTAAGGCATCCATCAGACCAGGAAATGAGGGAGAAAGAAGAAGGGAAAGAAGTCAGGGTCCAGACAGCAGAGCTGTCTCAGGATGCAGCTCCCTCCACCAAGAGGAAGGAGTTGGACAGCCTGAGGCCCGAATCCCAGTACCACCAGTGAATGCCCTTGACCAAGCTATTCCACCTGTCTGACCCTCTGTTGCCTCCCATGTATTTGGTGATAAATAATATCTCCGCCATGGGCTGGTTGTCAGGATCAAATGAGTTAACAATGCAAAGTGCCTGGCACACATCAGGCCCTCGATAAATGGGGTCACTGCCCCCCCTCGACCTAACAGGCACAGAGAAAATTAACAGCCATTCTGTTTGAAGTGGTGTTATCTCCTTTCTGTATATTTTGGCTGAGCTCCCTGGCAGTGGGTAGTCAGTAAAGTAAACCAAGGGTGGAAGTGTCCCAAAGTCCAAGTGAAGGAAGTGTTCTCTATGCAGGAAGGTAACAGGCAGAACCAAAGACAGTGGAGAGGTGGAGTCAGATGAAGGCTTGGGCCCACAGAGGTCACTGTTGGCCACACAGGAGCAATGCCTGGGATGGCGGGCATCACCTGACTGGAAAGCATCTGAGTTTGGGTCTCCAGAAGCAAACTCTGACATAAAGATTCAAGTGCAAGGGGTTAATCTGGGAGGCTCAATAAACATCATCAGGGAGTAGGGAAGCGATACAGGGAAGGGAAGAGAGCCAAAAATGGGGATTATTAGGAGGCTTCCACATAGAGACTGGCACTTCCTCTTGCAGGGAATCCCCAAGAAGCAGTGTGGGCCTTGGGATTATGCCACTGTGGGACAGGGGACGGAGTATCTATATACCACTCCCAAACACTCTTCAGGTGAGGGCAACTCCCAGGTGTGTTACTTCCCCGGTACTTCCTGCCTGCTATGAGGGCAAGCAGAGCATGGCCTTTGATGTTCCAGAAAAAAAAAAAAAAAAAAAAAAACCCTTGGGCACAGAGGGGCAGACGTAGGCAGAGCCGTAGGAAATGGGAGGATCTGGAGGGTGTGGACCAGTCATGGCCAGCGCCTGCTACACAGGAACTCCATAGGGGAACAAGAGGAGATGAGGTGCAAAGAGCAAGCACAGATAACTATCTTTGAAGAGTTTTGCTTCAAGGGGAACAGAGAAACGGGGCAAGAGACAAATGTGGGGAGCAGAGAGGACTGTGCAAAGGTGAAAAGCATTGCACCGTGCTTGAGAGCTGGTAGATATGGTCCACCTGGAAAGGAGATATTAACAGAGAGGGAGTTCTACCCTTGAGCAGGTGACAGGGAATGGCTTCAAGCATCCAAGGAGAGGGGATGCCTTTATCGGGCCCACAGAGTTCATGCACAGCATCAGGAGCTCATGGGTACCACCAAGGGAAGCCGGAGGGCATGGCAGAGGGTACACAGATCAGCCTCCGTCCTCATCCGTCCTGTTTTCTCAGAGATTTAAAACGTATGGTAATTCGGGCTATAGCAGCTTCATTCATGATTGCCAAAACTTGGAAGCAACCAAAATGCCCTCCAGTAGGTAAATGGATAGATAAATTGTAGTACATCCATACAGTGGAATATTATTCAGCCTTAAAAGGAATGAGCTCTCGAGCCATGAAAAGACAGGGAGAAACTGTATATGCATATTACTAAGCCCACTGTTACTAAGAAGCCAATCCGAAAAGCTATAAAATGCAAGGCTCTAACTATAGATACCCTAGAAAAGGCAAGACTACAGAGACTGTAAAAACATTAGTGGTTATCAGAGGTTAGGGAGAGAAAGGGATGAATAAATTGAACACAGGGGATTTTTAGGGCAGTGACACCACTCTGTATGATACTACAATGGTGGATACATGTCATGATACATTTGTCCAAACCCAGAACATGTACAACACCAAGAGTGAACCCAGATGTCAGCTATGGACTTCGGTTAATGACAACGTTTCATTATTGGCTCACCAGCTGTAACAGATGTACCCCACTAATGCAAGTGTTAATAGGGGAAGTTGGGAAGGAGAGTGAGGGGGCGTATGGAACTTTGTACTTTCTGCTAAATTTTCTTTAAACCTAAAACTATCCAAAGAAGTAACATCTATTAATTTTTTAAAAAGAAAAAAAAGAAGCAAAGAATAAGTACAGAATAAGTTTTGGAGAGTTGAGGAGAGGGAACATGTGAAATATTCATCTAAGAGAGTGGGAGAATGAGCGGCCTGGAGAGGGTGGTGGGATGGCCAGGAGGCATTAAGGGTCTACAGGACGTGGGCAGCCAGATCATAGAGACACCAGCTCCAGCCTGGTTGTGTGTTTTTCCCAGCCAGGTACAACGGCAGGTGCGCAGCAGGGAGGGAGCTAGGTTAAACCAGGACCGGGTTGTCCTAGACAAGCGGGCTTCTTCAGATGTGCTTTGTCCCCCACCTCCCGTCCTCATCATCGCTCACCTACATCACTGTAATCTGTGATACCCTCTCCCTGGTTCCTCTCCATTGAGACTCCAATCCATCCCCAACATGCCTACCAGAGGGAGTTTCAAAGAAAATGCATCCAAGAGGGTCACTTCCACTCTTCACAATCTCTGCTGGTGCCCGGCTGCCTTACAGGATAGACACCAGGCTCCTTCCTCCATGACACACAAGGAAACTGTCAGCCACCCTGGTCCAAGCTGACTGTCTGCCTCATCTGCCCATTCTTCCCCATACCCTCTGCTCTTGCCATACAGAGTTTCTCACATGACTCTGCTTTTGCACACACTGTCTCCTCTGTCCACCCTGTCCTGACCTCTTTCTTTGCCTTTATCCTCAACACCCAGCTCACGTGGTCACTCCACAGAGTGACACAGGTGGCTTGTGGCAGCAGTAGTCTGGGCTTCTGTTTCTATTCCCGCAGCTCTGATGGTGCAACGGAAGGGCTTGTCTGCCTTTCTGCTCCACTAATCCAGGAGCTTCTGAGGGTGGAAGACATCACATTATTCATCTTGTCACCACACCCAACATAAAGCCAGACACATCGTGGGGGCTCAGGAAAGTTTGCGGAATGACCGAGTGAAGGTAAAGGATGGAAATACCACCTGGCCCAGCTCCCACCCAAACTTGACATTGAAAGCAGCATTTACTTCCTCTCTTGAACATTATATTCTCGTGCGGAGTGATTTCTGAAGCATCACTTGCTGGCAGCTGCCAGCTCTGAGAAGGGCACAGGGGCTACGTGGGGCTTGGCCCTGAGCAAGCCACAGCCCGCGAGCTCTGGCAGCCATTGCCACCATGGCATGCCCGGCAGAGTTCTGTTTCTGTCACTGCTTCGCGCACTGCTGTGAGGCCACGGCCAGATAAAGTGCCCCGAGGATTTCACCAGTGCTGACACACAGTAGGCGCCTAATTACTGCCATTTAACTCCCTTCATTGAGGTAATGGGACAATTCTTGTCAAGAAGTCTGCTCTTTCAATCTTTTTTCAGGAGCAGTCATTCCCCTAGGTGATAAAAGATAGCTCTAACTTAGACTGCTTTTTCACATGATACAGTAAAAGGCCATCCTAACTTCAGATCCAGATCTCTTGGCCATTCTGAGATATGAAGGGGCTGCCACTAAATCACAAGTAATATAAGTTATGTCATTGTCTTCATCACTGGGAAGAAGAATGATAAATCTGCCGCCATTAGCTTCAGGAATTGGGCCACCTTGGCCAACACCGCCAATGACCTCCGCTCAGCACATACCTCGCATGCAGCTGTCTGCCTGAATACCCCACCTCCACACAGGCCAAACTCCGGTGCAGCTCACACAAGTTGTGCTTCTGTGTTCTCAGCTACAAGGCCCTGAGGCAGCATTAGGTGCTTCCGAGGATTGTGCCAGCACCCATGAAAAGCTCTTCTGGTGTCCTAGGTCCAGCAGCCCCAGGGGAGGAGACCAGGCTCTTCTCCCTGAGTCTAGAGTCTCTGTTATCAGACCCTGGGGACCCTCTTGGCTCTAGGTGTTATGCATTCAATCCACAAAAATGCCTGAGCATATCCTGTGGGTCAAGCCTGGACATGACAGGGAGAGTAGTGCTGGATGTCCACAGCATGTTCCCTCTAGAAGCTTACAGACTAGCAAGGCAGGAAATACACACACAACCAAACATAACCAAGGGAAGCACAGTGGACTGAGGGAGTGTGGAAGACAGGAGCCTGAGCAGGCTGAGCACATCAGGGAAGACTTCCTGGAAGAGGTCATGGCTGACCTGTGTCTTAAAAAGTAAAGAGGCCTCATACCCACTAGGTTGGCTACTATCAAAACAAAACAAAACAGAAAATAACAAGTGTTGGTGAGGATGCAGAGAAATTGGAATCCTTACTGTTGGTGGGAATGTCAAATGGTACCGCCACTATGGAAAACAATGTGGCCGTCCTTCAGAAAATTAAAAATAGAATTACCATATGATAAATCCTTCACCCAATGTGTCCTCATTGTTCATTGCACTACTATCAAAACCAGAACATTGACACAGCATTATTAATTGAACTACAGACTTTATAACAATTTTGCCATCCAAAGTGACTAGTTTTTAGTTTTGTGAGCTGAGGTGCTACCAGAGGAAGTCTGGATCTCAGGGGAATAAAATTTATGATGAAGAAAAAAAAAGAACTACCATATGCTACAGCACTTCCACATCTGGGCACTGTCTAAAAGGATTGAAAGTGGGGTCTCAAAGAGATGTCTATCCACCCATGTTTATAGCAGCATTACTCAGCATAGCCAAAAGGTGGAAGCAACCCAAATTTCTCTCAATGGTTGAATGGATAAACACAATGTGGTACATACATAGAGTGGAATATTATTCAGCCTTTAAAAAATGAGGAAGATTCAAGGGCGCCTGGGTAGCTCAGTCATTTAAGCCTCCGACTTCAGCTCAGGTCATAATCTTGCAGTTTGTGAGGTCAAGCCCCACATCAGGTTCTGTGCTGACAGCTCAGAGCCTGGAGCCTGCTTCAGATTCTGTGTCTCCCTCTCTCTCTGCCCCTTGTCCGCTCACACTCTCTCTCTTTCTCAAAAGTAAAGAAACATTAAAAAGAAGATTCAACTTAAAAAAAATGAGGAAAATTCTGACATAGGCTACAATATGGATGAACATTAAGGATGTGATGCTCAGTCCACAGTCACAATAAGAAATAAGGTAGTCAACCAAGAGATAAATACTCTGTGATTCCCCAGATATGAGTGGAATATGACTACCTAGAGTAGTCACAGAGAGAGGAAATAGAAATATGGTTGCCAGTCCACTCTGGAAAACAGTATGGAGTTTCCTCAAAAAATTAAAAATAGAACTACCCTATGACCCGGCAAGAGCACTACTAGGAATTTACCCAAAGAATACAGGAGTACTGATACATAGGGGCACGAGTAGCCCAATGTTTATAGTGGCACTTTCAACAATAGCCAAATCATGGAAAGAGCCTAAATGTCCTTCAACTGATGAATGGATAAAGAAGGTGTGGTTTATATATACAATGGAATGCTATTTGGCAATGAGAAAGAATGAAATCATGCCATCACAGCAACATTGATGGAAGTGGAAGGTATTATGTTAAGTGAAATAAGTCAGAGAAAGACAGATATTATATGTTTTCACTCTTATGTGCAACTTGAAAAACTTAACAGAAGACCATGGGGGAAGGGAAGGGGAAAAATAGTTTCAAACAGAGAGGGAAGGAGGTAAACCATAAAAGACTTTTAAATACAGAGAACAGACTGTGGGTTGATGGGGAGAGGGGTCAGGGGGGAGGGGAAAATGGGTGATGGGCATTGAGGAGGGCACTTGTTGGGATGAGCACTGGGTGTTGTATGTAAGCGATGAACCATGGGAATCTACTCCTGAAGCCAAGAGCACACTGTATACACTTGTATGTTAGCTAACTTGACAATAAATTATATTTTTCAACAAAAGAAAGAGAGGAAGGTGGCTGCCAGGGGCTGGGGAAGGGGGAACAGGGAGTCAGTGTTTAATGGGGATGGAGTTACAGTGGGGAAGATGAAAAATCTCTGGAGATGGATGGTGGTGACAACGGTCGCACAGCCATGTGAATGTACTTAATGTCACCGAACTGTATGCTTAAAAATGGTTAAAACGGCAAATTTTATGTTATGTGTACTTTACCGCAATTTAAAAACTAAAGTAATAAAAAAACAAAAAGGAGTCTCCAGGGGATAGCGTTTCTGGAAGAGGCACCACGATAACTCACTCCCACTGCATCTAAGAAACTCAGAGTTGGGAGAGTAGGAACACCTGTCCCTGGAGACAGCAGGAGAAGCCTGCAGGGACAGCTGTCAGTGAGCCGTCAGGGTCCTCAGTTTGTTCTCCTGGGGTTTGGGGGCTCATCCCGCACTGCAGTGTGCTCTGACCACCCACATATGCCTGCCCTCAGAGCTTCTGCCCTTCTCCGCCCATTGCATGGGCCCTACCACACCAGTCCGAGGAGGACACAGTGCCACCAAAGGATAAGAAGTTACAATGGGACTAGAGGGGCAAGCAGGTGTGAGAAAACACTGAAATTAAGAGGAAAAGTAGAAATGCACCTAGGCCAAAGTCAGGAGAGGAAGGTTGCTGAGGCCAGCATGAAAGTTAAAGGGAACCCCGTCCCCCCCCCCCCCCCCCCGAGTAGACAAAGCCAATAGAGTCGAGTCTTCCCGTAAAACAAACAGAATCACAGAGAATGTCCGACGTCTCCTTCATTGCTTGGCCACCCAGGAAGGCCAATGGCACTGTCACCGCACCCAGCAGTCCTCGTGATCTTGTGGGTCCCAACAGTGCACAGAGCATCCAGGCACAAGACATCCGCCCCACATGCCCTGCTGACCACACATTCCGTGGCACTAAGCTGGGTGCAGGCTGGGGATTGGGAAGGCTTCCGATTGTCTCTGAGCACAGTGCCCTGGAGCAGAACCCAGGCCTCCTCCACCACCATCAGGGCACCCACGTCAGGCACTGCTCAGAGCCCAGATCTCTCCTCAACCCATGGACTCTCCAGCTGTCTGTGCTGCAGTCCTTTTCTGTGCCTCAAATTTGCCAAGCCCTTTGGAACCTCACAGCCTCTGTTCTTAGGAGTCTCCCCCACCAGGAATGCTGCTTCCTGATCCCAGGGCTGGCTGGTGCTCGTCCTTCAGGCCTTGGCTCAAATGTCACTGCCTCTGAGGGTGCCTTTCTCTCTACATCCTCACCAACGCTTGTTACATCTTGTCTTTTGATTGGAGCCCTTCTGCCAGGTGTGAGGTTATATTTCGTTGTGGGTTTGATTTGCATTTCCCTGATGATGAGTGACATTGAGCATCTTTTCATGAGTCTGTTGGCCATCTGTAGGTCTTCTTTGGAAAAGTATCTATTCAGGTCCTCTGCTCACTTTTTCAAATTGGATTCTTTGCAATTTTTTGTGTTGAACTGTATAAGCTCTTTATATATTTTGGGTATTAACCCTTCAGCAGATATATCATTGTAAATATCTTCTCCCATTCAGTAGGTCATCTTTTTGTTTTATTGATGGTTTCCTTCACTGTGCAAACACTTTTTATTTTGATGTAGTCCCAACAGTTTATTTTTGCTTTTGCCTGAGGAGACATATCTAGAAAAATGTTGCTACAGCTGATCTCAGAGAAATTACTGCCTGTGCTCTCTCCTAGGATTTTTATGGTTACAGGTCTGACATTTAGGTCTTTAACCTATTTTGTGTTTATTTTTGTGTATGGTGTAAGTAAATGGTCCAGTTTCATTCTTTTGCATGTAGCTGTCCAATTTTTCCCAGAAGCATTTATTGAAGAGACTGTCTTTTCCCCACTGTATATTCTTGCCTCCTATGTTGTAGATTAATTGGCCATATAAGTGTGGGTTTATTTCTGGGCTCTCTATTCTGTTCTATGATCAATGTGTCTATTTTTATGCCTGTCCAGACTGTTTTCTTTTCTTTTTCTTTCTTTTTTCTTTTCCTTTTTTTTTTTTTTTTTTTTGCTTAGAGATCTTTGTATTTTTCCATTTTATTTTTTTACATACTTTTTATTTTTTAATTTATATCCAAATTAGCTAGCATATAGTACAATAATGATTTCAGGAGTAGAATCCAGTGATTCAGCCCCTACAAATAACATCCAGTGTTCATCCCAACAAGTGTCCTTCTTAATGCCCCTGTCCACACTGTTTTCATTACAACAGCTTTGTAGCATATCTTGCAATCTGGAATTGTTATACCTCCAGCTTCGTTCTTTTTCAAGATTGTTTGGCTATTCAGAATCTTCGGAACCATCATGCACTGCTGGTGGGAATGTAAACTGGTGCAAAAACAGTATGAAACCACTGTCAAACATTAGGGAAGTTCCTCACAAGCTCAGAAATACCATATAATCCAGTAATTCCACTACTGGGGAGCTATCCAAAGAAAATAAAAAACATTAACTTGAAAAGATATATGCAACCTTATATTTATATGGAAGCAACATGAATGCCCATCATCAGATAAATTGATAAAGAAAATGTAGTATACACAATGAAATACTACTCAGCCATAAAAAAGAATGAAATCTTGATATTTGTGACAATAAGGGTGGATCTAGAAGGTATTTTGCTAAGTGAAATTAGTCAGACAGAGAAAGACAAATACCATAGGATTTCACTCATATGTGGAATCCAAAACACAAAACAAGTGAATAAACAAAAAAACAAAAAGCAGAATTAGACCCGTAAATATAGAGAATAAACTGATGGTTGCCAGAGGAAAGGGGATGGGGGGGGGCGTGCAAAATGAGATAAGGGGAGCAGGAGATACAGGCTTCCAGTTATAAAATGAGTAAGTCACTGGAATGAAAGGTACAGCATAGGAAACACAGTCAATGACGTTATAATAGCATCATATACTGAAAAATGTTACCTACACTTGTGAGCATAGAGTGACATATAAAGCTGTTGAATCACTGTGATGCATACTCACAACAATGTAACATGTGTCTCCACTATACATACATACATACATACATACATACATACATACATAAAATGTCACCACCTCTGAGAGGCCCTCCCTGACCACCCAGCTATTTTCTCTGACATCCCCCGCTCCTTCCCTCTACAGAGTTCATCCCTCTCCTTAATTATCTGTCCCACTTACATTATCTCCCTTGATTCACTCAGTCATTTACTTTCTGTCTCCTCTAACAGCATATTAGTTCCATGACGGCTGGGGTCTTGGCTGTCATTTTTGGCCAAGCACTCAGATTCAGTACTGGGCACACAGAAGTCAGAAATATTTGTAGAATAAATGAATAAATGAATATTATCTGCCCAGCACTTTTGTGCCTGTCATCTCATTTGATCTATCAAGAAATCATTTTGAGATAGGAATTACTGTCTCCACTTTATAGATGAGGAAAGTGAGCCCCAGGAAACTGAGTGCCAGTCATACAGCAAAGCAGTGGCAGGGCTGGGATCCAAAGTCACGTCTGTCTGAGGGTCCTGCAGAGCCCAGGGGGACACAAGAAGCAAATGAAAGAGTGTGTATGTGAGCACGTGTGTGTGTGTGTGTGTGTGTGTGTGTGCGCATGTGTGTGTTTGTGTTTGTGCCTGTGCCCCTAGGCCTGGACCTGGCTCTATCCCAAAGGCCCAGGAGCTCTTGGAAGAGAGAGACCTCATCATTTTCATACTTCTCAGTCCAGAACATTCCGCGGGACTTTCAATTGAGCTTCAGTAACAGTTTGCTGAACTATTACTCAAGAGCTGTGTACATGTGAGCTCTCATTGAAGTCCCCTTGTTTTTCAGCATGTATGTCAGGGGGGAGTCAGTGAGCCTCTAGGAACCAGCTTAGCAACAGTTTAGGATTAAAAAATGAATGTGCTTACACGGAGAGCATAAAGCATGGAACCAACACAGTCCTCTGATGTTTCTTCAAGGGCTCTACACACAACCTGTCTGGGCCTCTCCATCCAGCCTACTATGTCACCTTTGTATTGGAAGATGAAATGTATATCTGCGTGAGTGTGTGTGTCTGGGTGAGTGGAGTCTTGTGTGTGAATCTGGGAGTGTCTGTGCATGTGTGTGTGTGGACCTGCATGTGATGTATTGCTGGGTCCATTTATGGCTATGAATCTACATGCAGATCTGTATGTATGTGTGTGTGTATGAGTGTGTATGTATCCTGCCTCCCCCTCCAGACTATAAAGTCCTGACAAGAGAGATACCAGGTGGGATCTTTCTCTGTTTTCCATCACTGACCACTTCCTGGGTATCCAATAAGTGCAACTGATTAATTTGTTAATTAGCAGATGAGCACAGGGCTCGCCTTTCCCCTGGATCCCTGTCCACACAGCTTCCCAGAGTCACAGTGAGACAGCCCCCACTCCTCCACCCCACACCCATTTGGCCCAGCTCCCTCCATCCCCCTTGGACCGCTGATACTCCCCCCTGAAAAGTTCTCAAGGGTCTGCTCCGGCTGGTGGTGCAATCACCAGCGAGGCCAGTGCTCCCCACCCCCTACACCCTCCATCCACTCATGCAGGGCACGTCTTGCGGTCAGTGCAGAAGGAGGAACTGTCTGCAGAGTCCCCAACACTGGCTGCCTCTGTCCTCACCAACAACCGCGGACTGTTCCAGCCCCACAAACGCTTCCGTGGCTTTGTATCCATTAAAGGCACAATCTTGCTCAACCAATTAATGAAGCACCTTCTCTCCCACAATTCTTAAATTTCCCCAGAGCCAAATGTAAAGTGTATACAATTACACAGCTCACAGTTTGATAAAGGAAGGCTGACATCTTTAATAATTCTCAATGAAAGAACATCCTGCGAAGGAATTGTTTAATTAAAAGACAACAATGGGATAAAAAGCAAATAAAAAGGAAAAAAAGAGAAAGATTGCAACTATTAATTCAGAACTAAACAAATACCTTCCACTTGAGATTCCTTAAATACCTTCCTAGAGTTCAGATATACTTGTTTAGCATGCAAATGTCTGGCTAATGCCAGAAACATGTCTGAAAAATGAGCAGCTATACTTTGACTAAATTTCTATCTCCCCATTTAAAGAACAGCAGAAATGTCCCAGGAACACTAGAATTCCAGCTCTGAAGGAGGGACTCTGCTCTGACTCTCCAGGACAAATTCGTGAGGCTGAGGGAAACCTGGACTCAACAAAAAGATGCTTTACTAATTGAGGGCAGGCCAGAATGCAAAACTCTGCTTCAGGGAAATGGAGTTAATGTACATTTCCTTATTCTTCCCAGTAAGTGCAAGTAAAAAAAAAAAAAAAAAAAAAACCAAACATCATACAGAAATAATTTAAGATGAATCTGAGGAGAGGAGTAAAGGTAGACCAGCTAGGGACCATGGGACCTGAAGAACATGGGAATTAGATCTCCAGGTTTTCTTTTCACTTCATATATTCTAGACCCAGAGCTGAAGAGTTGGCAACCCAGAAACACCAAAAGGCATAAGCAAAACAAACAAACAAACAAACAAACAAACAAAAAAACTGCTATTTCTAGCCAAAGGTCCAGGAAATGGACAGCCTAGCAAGACAGAAACAGACAATAACCACTCTACCCCAGCCAAACACCACAAAGCACAGTGTTGCCCCTGCACTCACCCATACCAGTGAAGGCACAGTGGACCCCTTAGACTTCCACCTTTGCAGGCTGTAACAAGTTTCCTTTCCTCAACCAAGATGATGTCATAGGAGGTTTAGCAGTGAGTCAGGATGTTCACCACCACCCAAGGATAAAAAGGCCACCCTCCTCTCCCCCTGTGGAGGCCAGATGGGACCTCAGGAAGATGGAGTTGAGATTCCCAAGTTTTCTGCCAAGGAGAAGCAAGAAACCCACACCTCCGCTGTCAGCAGAGGCTAGGAAAGCATCCTGTCCTGGACTTTATCTTCCCTTACCAGTAATGAGATGACAGCACCACCCCAGAGTGGTGTCATAAGGAACCAATGAAAACAGAAGGTCTAAGTAAAACCCAGAGCTTCATAACATAGTACCCAAAAATGTCCAGGATTCAAATGAAAATCACTATTCATACCAAGAACCAGGCAGAACTCAAACTGAATGGAAAAAATCAAGCAACAGATTCCAACAGTAAGATGATAGAAATGTTGATAACAATCTGGCAGAGATTTTAAAGCATCCATCATACAAATGCTTCAATGGACAATTGCAAATATACTTGAAACAAATGAAAAAATAAAAAGTCTCAGCTAAGAAATATAAGATATTAAGAAGAACCAAATGGAAATTTTGAGCCAAAAAATACAATAACTGAAAATAAAGCTCAGTGGAGGGGATAAACAGCAGAATGGAGGGAATAAAGGAAATACTCAGTGAACTGAAAGATACAACAATAGAAACCACCCACTGTAAACAACAGAGATAAAATAAACTGGAAAAAAAAAGTGAACACAGCTTCAGGGACTTGAGGGACTGTTAGAAAAAAAAAATCTAACATTTGAGTCATCAGAGTCCTAAAAGGAGAAAAGAAAGAGGGTGGGGCTGTAAAAGTGCTTGAAGAAATAATGGTTGAAAACTTCTCACATTGGGCAAAAGATATAAATCCACACATTCAAAAATATGAGTGAACTCCAAGCAGGAAAAACACAAAGAATCCATAGCAAGACACATCAGTATCAAACTTCTAAAAATTAAAGACAAAGAAAAATTCTTTAAAGCAGCAAGAGATAAAAAGTACCTTATCTACAGAGGAAAAGCAATTCAAATGACAGTAGATTTCTCATCAGAACCACAGAGGCCATTAGGAAGTGACACAACATTTTTCAAGTGCTGAAAAAAAAAAACTATATCCTGTAAAAATATCCTTCAGGAATGATGGGAAAATAAGGGTATTCTCACGTGAAAAACTTGAGAACTTGTTGCCAGCATACCTACCCTAATGGCTAAAGGAAGTTCTCTGAATAGAAAGGAAATGACAAAACAAAACACCTTGGAATATCACAAAAAATAAAAGAATGAGGTAAGCAAAAATATGAGTATATACAGTATACTTTCTTTCCCCTCTTTAGCTTTCTAAATTATGTTTGAAGGTTGAATAAAAATTATAGCACTGTCTAATGTGATTCTAAATGTACAAAGAGTAAATATGTAACATAAGATAATTACATATTATAAATGGGAAAGGTAAAAAAAAAATAGAGGTAAGGTTTCTGCACTTCACCTGAACTAGTAAAATGTCAACGCAGATTGTAACGAGAGACAGAGAGAGACAGAGAGAGTGTAGAGAAAAAGTGATACTTAGAGCAACCACTTTCACAACTAGGTGAAGAGAAACACCTAAAACCTCTACAGATTAATCAAAATGGAATTCTAAAAAACATTGAAGTAATCCAGGGGAGGCCAGAAAAAGGAAACAGAGAAGCAAACAAAACAAACAACAAAACAATAAATAAAATGGCAGACTTGCGCTCAAATATATCAATTATGACATTAAATGCAAATGATCTAAATACAACAACTGAAAGACAGAGACTGGCAGAACAGATTAAAATTTATAAGCAACTGGGGCACCTGGGTTGCTCAGTCAGTTAAGCGTTCAACTTCGGCTCGGGTCATGATCTCACAGTTCATGGATTTGAGCCCCACATCAGGCTCTGTGCTGACAGCTCAGAGCCTGGAGCCTGCTTCAGATCCTGTGACTCCCTCTCTCTTTATCTCTCCCCTGCTCGTAATCTGTCTCTCTCTCTCAAAAATGAACTTTTTTCTTAAATTTTTAAAAATTATAAGCAACTATATACTACCTATAACATTTGTTGTAGGAACATCATTCCAATATAACAATATAGAGGTTGAAAGTAAAAGGATGAAGAAAAACATAGCATGCAATCAAAAGAAGGCACGAGTGATAACATTAATATCAGATAAAGTAGACTTCAGAACAAAGAAAATTACCAGAGACATAAGGGACATTACATGATAATAAAAGGGTCAATCCATGGGGCGCCTGGGTGGCTCAGTCGGTTGGTCATGATCACTCAGGTCATGATCTCACAGATCATGAGTTCAAGCCCTGCAACGGTCTCTGGGCTGACAGCTTGGAGCCTGGAGCCTGCTTCGGATTCTGTGTGTCCCTCTCTCTGCCCCTCCCCCACTCATGTTCTGTCTCTCTCCTTCAAAAATGAATAAACATGAAAAAAATTTTTTTCAAAGGGTCAGTCCACCAAGAAAATACAGCAATCCTTAATGTGTATACACCAAATAGCAGAACTGTAAAATATGTAAAGAAAACCTGATAGAACTAAAAGGACAAGTATTCATATCACAATTATAGTTGGAGGCTTCATCCCATCTCTCTCAACATTTGGTAGAACTAGACAGAAAATTAGCAAAAACAGATAAGTACCTAACAGCACCGTCAACCATATATGTATATATCCTTATTTATAGAACACTCCATTCGACAGCAAAATACACATTTTTTTTCAAGTGCCCAGAGAACATAGACCAAGAGAAACCATGTCCTGAACCATAAAACAAATGCCAATGAATTCGAAAGAATGGAAACTTTATAGAGTACATTCTCTGACCACAACAGAATCAAACTAGAAATTAATAACAAAAAATAACAGTAAAATATCCAAATACTTGGAAAACAAACAGCACATTACAAAGCAGCCTATGGGTCAAAGAGGAAGTCTCAAGGAAAACCAAAAATACAGTCACCTGAATGAAAATGAAAATACAACCTATCTAAATTTGTGGTGCACAAAGTAATAACGAGAGGAACATGTATAATGCTGAAAGCACACATTAGGAAAGAAGAAAAGCCTCAAATCAATAAACTAAGCTCCCACAACAAGAGTTTAAAAAAAAAAAAAAGAGCAAAATAAACCCAAAACAAGCAGAAGGAAGAAAATAATAAAGATAAAACCAAAATCAATGAGACCAAAAACAGAAAAACGTAGAAAGGATAAAAAACAAAAAAAAGAGTTAGTTCTTTGAAAAGATCAATAAAATTGACAAACCTCTAGCAAGACTGACAAAGAAAAAAGAGAGACACAAATTACCAATATCAGCAATGAAACAGGGAATATCTAGACCCACAGACAACCATAGGAGAAGGGAATATTGTGAACAACTCTACACATCAAGATTGGACATCTTAGATGAAATAGCCCAATTCCTAAACACACACACAAACAACAGCAACAACAACAACAACAACAACAAAATATACAACTTACCCAATATGGAATAGAGAATCTTCTAACCATTAAGAAAGTGAAACCATAATCTTAAACGCCCCCCAAAAAATCTCCAGACCTAGATGGTTTCACTGAAGAATTATATCACATGTTTAAAAATGAATGCTAATTCTACACAATCTCTTCCAAAAGATAGAAGACGGGGAAATGTTTCCCAATTCATTTTATGAAGCTAGCATCACCCTGATAACAAACCAGACAAAGACCATAGGAAAGAAGGAAACATTAGGCCAATATCACCCATGCATGCAGATGCATAAATCCTTAGCAAACTATTAGCAAATGGAATCCGGTAATATACAAAAAGGACTAGACAACATGACAAAGTAGGGCTTATTCCAGGAATGCAAGGATGTTTCAAAATTTGAAAATCAATCAGTGTAATAATCCACCATATTAACAGGCAAAAAGAAGAAAAGTCACGTGATCATATCCATCAAAACAGGGCATTTCACAAATTTCAATATCCATTCATGATAAAGACTCACACAAAAAGGAATAGAGGGGACTTCCTCAACTTGGCAAAGAGCATCTACCAAAAGACCTACTGCTAATATCATATTCAATGGTGGGAAAAAAACTGAATGCTTTCCTCTTTCGTTTTCTCCTTATTTGATATGGCAAAAAGCAAGAATATCTGTTCTTACTCCTCCTATGCAACTTAGTACTGGAGGTTTCAACCAGTGCAATAAAGCAAAAAATGGAAATAAAAAGCCTACAGATGGGAAGGGAAGAAATAAAACTGCTCCTGTTTGCAGATGACATGATTGTAAAGAAAATCACAAGGTATCTAGAAAAGAACTTTTAGAAATAATAAATGAGTTTAGCAAGGCCATATCATACAAGATACACATATAAAAACCATCTGTTTTTTATATACTAGCAATGAATATATGGACACTGAAATTAAAAACACAATACCATTTACAATTGCAAGAAATAAAAGAAATACCTAAGTGTAAATCTAAACAACACATGTATAGGACTTGTATGCTGAAAACTACAAGATGCTATTGAAAGAAATAAAAGGAGAGAGATTTAAATAAATGGAGAGACATAGAATGTTTATGGATTGTAAGACTCAACATCAATTCTACCCATATTGATATACAAGATATCAATTCTACCCATATTGGTATACAGGTTTAAGTAATTCCTATCAAAATCTCAACAAGATTTTCCCTAGATGCAGACAATATTAATCTAAAAAGCAAAAGAACTAGAATAGCTAAAACAATTTTGAAGAAAAAATAAAAAGAATAGACAGGGAAGAATCAGCCACCTCAATTTCAAGACATATCATAGAGCTACAGTGATCAAGATTGTGTGGTATTGGTGGAAGGAGAAACACACAGATCAATGGAACAGAATACACAACCCAGAAATAGTCCCACACAGCTGTGCCAAACAGATCTTTAGCAGAAGTGCAAAAGAATTCAACAGAGGAAGAACAGCCTTTTTTTTAAGTTTAGTTATTTATTTTGAGGGGGGAAAGCAGAGAGAGAGAGAGAGAGAGAGAGAGAGAGAGAGAGAGAATCCCAAGCAGGCTCCTTGCTGTCAGCACAAAGCCATCAACATGGGTCTGAATCTCACAAATTGTGAGATCGTGACCTGAGCCAAAATCAAGAGTTGGACACTTAACCAACTGAACCACCCAGGTGCCCCAGCACAACAGCCTTTTTAACAAATACCGCTGGAGTAACTGGACATCCACAAGCAAAAAAAAAAAAAAAAAAAAAAAAAAAAAAACTAAACAATTAAAAAACTAACCTCAAACTAAGTCTTATACTGTATACAAAAATTAACTCCGAATGGATCATAGACTTAAATGTAAAACCTAAAACAATAAAATTGTTTTAGGAAAACAATATGAGAAAATCTTCAGGATGGAGGGACGCCAAGGCAAAGTATTCTTAGACTTGACACTAAAACATGATCCATGAAATTAAAAAATAATAAATTGGACTTCATCAAATTGAAAAACTTCCTGTACCTGAAAGATCCAGGGACCTTTCAAGCTGCAAAAGGATGAAGAAAAACAAAACAAAACAAAACAAAACTAGGGGCGCCTGGGTGGCTCAGTCAGTTAAGCATCTGACTTCGGCTCAGGTCATGATCTCACGGTTCGTGAGTTCAAACCCCACTTTGGGCTCTGTGCTGACAGCTTAGGACCTGGAGACTGCTTCAGATTCTGTGTCTGCCTCTCTCTCTCTGCCCCTCCCCCACTGGAGCTCTGCCTCTCTCTCTCTGTCTCAAAAAAAAACATAAATAAACTTAAAAAAAACTAGACTGGGAGAAAATATCTGCAAATCACATATCTGACAAGGAATATGAAGAACTCCCAAAACTCAACAGTAAAAAACCAAACAATCCAATTAGAAAATGGGCCAAAGACATGAAGAGACATTTCGCTGAAGAGCCTATACAGATGGCAAATAAGCACATGAAAAGATATTCAATATCATTAGCCACTGGGGAGATGTAAATTAAAACCACCGTGATCTATCATCAGGTACCTATTAGAATGGTTTAAATTAAAAAATAGTGACAACATCAAATGCTCATGAGGATGAGGATAAACTAGATCATTCACACATTGCTGGCGGGAATAAAAATCGCCACAGCCACTGTGGAAAACAGTTTGGCAGTTTCTTAAAAAAAAAAAAAAAAAAAAAAAAAAAGCAACTACTACATGACCTAGGGGCTGCACTCCTGAGCGTTTATCTCAGAGAAGTGAAGATATGTTCACACAGAAAGCTACACATGAGTGTTTACAGCATTATTCGTAACAGCCGAAAAACAGGTAAAAAAGAAAAATGTCTTTAAATGAGTGCCTTGTTAATAAGCACTTCTTGGTACATCAGACCATGGAATACTACTCAGGTCTGAAAAGGAATGAACTATGGGTACAGGCAACAACTGTGTGCATTATGGATGTGTGCGACAATCCCCAGGGCATTGTGCTGTTATGAAAGTTAACTCCATCGGCTACGTGCTGAATAATTCCATTTATACAACATTCTTGAAATGACAAAATTACAGAAATAGAGAACAGATTTGCAGTTGCCAGGGGTTAAGGAGGGATGGAGCTAGGAAGGGGAGTGTGTGTGGACATAAATGGCAAAACACAGCATCCTGGTCATAGAAATATTGTGTATCTGGACTGTATCGATGTCAATATCCCAGCTGTGATACTTTACGGTAGTTTTACAAGCTGTTACCATTGGGAGAAACTGGATAAAGGTACAATGGACCTTTCTGTATTATTTCTTACACCTGCATGTGACTCTACAATTACCTTAAAACAAAAAGTGCAATAAAAAAAAAAGTTGAGGGTAAAGTCCAGAATCCAGGATGCCAAGCATCCCTAAAGGTCACCTGTATGAGCCACCAGAAACTGCAGAAACAAGTAACCCAGTTCCTGAGTCTCATGGCACTGAAAAGTGGCTCATGGCACTGAAAGAAGGGAGAATGATGAAAGCAGGATTGTCCTCCCAGAAGACCACTTCTCCAAGGTGCCCAGATGGCAGAGGGTATACTCCATGGCATCCCATCGTGGCCACTGTCCTTTGCTGCCCATCACAGCACTCTGCCTTGACAGGAGGAAGGCATGAGGCTGGGATTGTGAGGGAAATGATGGCAGAATCACCCAGCTCCCAGGGCACAGCTCTGGCTCATGAATACACTAGCAAGATAATGACTATGAAGTGGGCAACTCTGGAAAGACCTTCCAGCCGAGCCATAGACTCTAAACATGCCAAGCTGAAAAGCTGCCCAGCAAGTCTCCTGTCCAAGGTACCTTCTGGGGAACCCTAGGCTTACAAGATATTCTGGGGGAAAGGTTTCAATGGTCAAATTAGTTTGGGAACCATTGTATTTTGCGTGCCGTTCTGACAACTCATACTGTAAATTAGCATATTAAAGGCACTACCTTTAGTATAGAAATCCTACCATAAAGAATCTGTTTAAGTGTGTTCAAGCCAGCCTTTCACAATTTGATTGGTCAGAGAAGTCTATTGCCATACAACTTCCTTTTTAATTACAAAAAACACACTTTGAAAAATGATGATCTATTCCTACCTTCCACTGGATTCAAGTGACCCAAAAGAATGGTCACTGGCCTCTGCTTGGACACATGTGGCAGTAAGGAGCTCCATCTCACTAAGTAGATCCTTCTATCAGTGAACAGGACAGTGGACATGGCTTAAAAAACAAAGGCTCTGAAGAAAAATCATCGTGTACCTGAATTTGACTATGGTACAAGAAGGAGCTACGGGGCCTTGGACAAATGGTGTAAGTGCTCTATTCCCTCATCTGTAAACTGGAGCTAATAATGCCTGCTTCACGTGGTGGCTATGAGGATTCACTAATAGTAATCGTGATCATACCAACTTTTATTGATCACTTATTATGGGCCAGTAATGTGCTTGATGGTTTCCACCACCCTAAGGGCAGATATTCCCATGGTCAGAGAAGGAAGCCGAGACTTGGAGATGGTAAAGAGCTCCCTGAGGTTACTGTCAATACTGGTAAGTCGCTGCACTGAAATCTGAACACAGACCATCCAACACCAATGTTTGTGCTCTTCAACAGAGCGAATGCAAAACACCCAGCATACAGTGGATACTCAGTGGAAACATTCTATCACTTCTCACTTTCCAAAGCCCTGTTAAGAATGCAGTGCCTGGACTTAAACATTGTACCCAGATGTGCCCTGCTCACTCCAACAACACCAGGGCTCTCATCAGCTAATGGTGCCTCAGCCCCACTGAGCTTCTGTGCAACCTCCCATGACTGCCCCCAGGAACGACCTACCCTAGCCTTGTCCCACAATGTGGGGCTCACAAAAGCATTGTCTTGATTTGCCAGAAACCTAAGGGCCAGTCTGGGGATATAATAATTAGTGCAAAATGAACATGCCAGTAGTTATCTCTTTGTGGAAGTAGGTCTTAATCATCTTGGGCTGCTATACCAAAATAGCTTAGTTGGGTGGCTTAAACAATAGGCATTCATTTCAAACTGTTCTAGAGGCTGGGAAGTGCAAGATCAAGGTGTCAACAGATTCAGTTCCTGGTGAGAGCTCTCTTCCTGGCGTGTAGATGGTTGCCTTCCTGTTACACCTTCATGTGGCATAGAGAAGAAGCTCTCCGGTCTCTTCTAACAACACTAATCCCATGGTCAAGGCTCCATCCACATGACCATATCTCAACCTAATTACTCCCAAAGGCCCCACCTCCAATACCGTAATGCTTGGGTTAAGGCTTCAACATACAAACATTCCATCTATAGCAGGGTGTTGCTAAAGGACACGGTCTCAGGGCGCCTGGGTGGCTCAGTCAGTTAGGCGTCCAACTTAGGCTCAGATCACAAACTCGTGGTTCATGAGTTTGAGCCCGACATCGGGCTCTGTGCTGACAGCTCAGAGCCTGGAGCCTGCTTCGGATTCCATGTCTCCCCCTCTCTGCCCCTCTCCCACTTTCACTCTGTGTCTCACTCTCTCAAAAATAAACATTTTTTAAAAATTTTAATAAAATAAAAAATAAAAGACACAGTCTCAGGAGTAGAGTCAACAGAAGAATTTTTCATTATAATAGATATTGCTAAATTACCATCCAAAATATTTATACCAATTTACACTCACCAAGAGTGTATTAAAGGGGACATTTGTCTGCAACTTCTCTATAACTGAGATAGAAAAATGTCAAAGATATGTTGCTAAATGAAAGAAAAAAAAAACAAGCAAATGCATGCTATGATCCAACCTTTAAAAAAACTATAATTACATGACACTGTATATGTTGGGAAAGATGAACAGATGTATACTCAACTCTTGATGGTGATTATCTGTGAAGGTGGGAGACAAGCCTTGTTCACTTTCAATTGCATGGGGAGTGATCATGGTTGAAGTTTATGAAACTGTTTTATTAAGTCTATAAGGAGAAGAAAAATATTCAAGTTACTTAAAAAGAGAGAGAGAGAGAAAGAGAGAGAGAGAGAGAGAGAGAGAGAGAGAAAGTGATAAGGTATTAAATGTAAAACAAAACTAAAAAATTCCAGACGTGAAGAAAATGAAACCAAGTGATTATTCTCCAGCACAGCTCATCATCAGAAACCACCCCTGGGTTTTCAACAGAACGAATTCCAGATGAAAACACTACATAAGAAGGCAGTTTCTTGACCCAACTTTAGTGACCATGGCACTTCTATTCCAGCAGCATCCAAGTCTCCATTTACACAGCTAAATGAATAGCTCCTAAGCTGTTGGTCTATATGAAAGGGGTGCATGCTTACTATTAAAAACAAAATTAAAATCCCCATATTCATTCTACTCTGAGGCAACCATCATTACCTACTTCATTTTATTTACTTCCAGATTTGGTTCTCTGCAAGGATCCCTAGGGTATCTTACATATTTGTAATAAATGATATGTATGTAGTAAGATGATACAATCTTGTGGCTTGCTTTTTCCCTCCCAGTCTAATATGCTCATCTCCTGCATCTTGGCAAATGTTCATGGAATGGCTGCAGGCACGATACTCCATCACGTGGCTATGCCATACTTTCCGGAAACACTCTCCTAATGCTGGCTCTTCAGATTATCACCAGTTTTTTTCATTCAGCTGTTTTGAACTACGTCATCCAGTAAGCTTTCTGTGTAATTAGGATAATCCCTTAGGAGAGATTCCTAGAACTGAGATTTCCAGGTCAAAAACAATATAAACATCTTTACAGTTCCAGATAGTCATTACTAAATTGTCTTCCAGAAAGTCTTCCCCAGTATGCAGCGGAAGAGACAAGTGTCACCAAAGTCTCACCAGCACGGGGTGTTCTGTAATTGAGTGGTGAAAAATGGCATCCTGTCTTAATTTGCTTTGCTTTGATTACAACTGAGGTTTTAGTGGTTTTCCATATGTTTGTTAACAAGCTGAATTTTCTCCTGTGATTTGCTGGATCCTGTTCTTTGCACAGTTATCTACTCAGGATAATCAGTATCATATCTTAGTTTCTCTGAGTCTGCTTTCTCACACTTCCGCTAAGACTCCCCTATTTCCTGACTCCTATTGGTGCCCACTTCAAATAATAATAGGAGTGAAATTTTAGATCTATGGGGCACTCAACACAAGCACTCTGGTCTGATTTGCACAACAGCCCTATTTGTAGGACGAATGGGATTTGTAATCCCCATTTTACAGAGCAGAAAGCAGAGGCCTGAAGTGATTACATTGGCTTCTCCCCATCACATGGCCACTAACTGGCAGGGCTGGGACCTGAAAGTGCCCTTCAATTTCAGGAGAAAACGTAGCACAGGGTTATGAGTCCAGGTCTATATACCAGCTCTGCTCTAACCACTTGCACCACCCCGGACAAGTACAGACCTCTCCAAGCCCCAGGAAAACAGCAGCAATTTCCTCCAGGGGCAAGTGAAAGGGCCAAATGAGATCATGGGCGTGCGAAGCCAAGCACGGTTCCTGGCTCACCATAACTGCTCTATAAATCATTCATTTCATTTCATTGCTGATGTCATGGGGGCCACTCTGCTTGGCCCTGGGAATGCAATGATGAGCAGGAGTTCGAAGTCTGGCAGGGAAAACAAACAGACATAGTCCTAACTGCCAATCCACGTGGCAGGGCCCTCACAAAAGCATGAACAAGGCACTGAGCGGGCACAACCCAGACCCCCTGTCCCCTCAGCAGGGCAGACTCCATCACTCAAGGTCAAATTCATCCTTCTGAAGCTTCACATTTGAGCAGTCTGGCTCCTCCAGCCCATTGTCATCCATGAGGGGTCATCAGACCAAACAGAATGACTCTCATAAATTTTTACATGCCCCATCCATCAAGCCCTCCCTCCATGACTCTGCTTTCAGCCGAAGGAGCCTACATTTTGCCTGACAATATGCGTCTCTGATTCTCTCTGCCCAGAGACCCAGCCACCCATTCTCAGGGTCTGACTGCTTCAGAGTCTGCAGAGAGCTGTCCCTCTGGGGGTCCCAGTCCCACACTGCACCTGGCTCCTGGGGAGCCAGGAGGGAGCTAACCTTCAACATGACTGAGGGACTAGGCTCTGATCCGGTCATTTATTCTGACTTCACAGGGCATTCTGATGCACAGGAAGAGGCCAGAGCCCTGTAACTAGCATGAAGGGAGATATGGAGGTGGCAAAGCATTAGAAAAACAGGTGAGTTCTCCATCAAAGAGATCCTGGCCTACCAGGTGACTCAGAACGAATGACAGTCTCTCTGTGCCTCAATGCCTTACCTCTGAAACCAGAACTAAAAACAGATCTTGCTTCAAAGGTCTACTATGCAAATTATCGTAATCATGGACATAACTGAGGCCTCAACTGTCCCAACAGCATTCAAACTGTAGAGTAATAAGAGCCACCAATTACTGAGCACTTCCTGTGTGCAGGAATGTAGTTTAAGCGTATCTCATATATCATGTTAATAATGTCTTAGCATAACCCCATTCAATCATTTAGCCAAATATTTATTGAGTATGTTTCTAGGTGCTGGAGATACAGTAGTGAGTGAAACAGACAAATGTCCCTGCTCTGATGAAATATACATTCCAGTAAGAAAGACAGAAAATAAACAAGATAAATAAGCAAAATGTATGATAAGCTATACTGCCATGAGTGTTGAGGAGAGAAATAGCTAATGTCAAGTTGGGGGTTAAAGTCTGAGAAGGTTGGCCAGGGAAGGCCTCACTGGGAAGCTGACAGTGACAGTTTGGGTTATCGGTAATAAATTCACCCCTCCACCACGTGGGTGGTATATACTACGTAACTCCACTTTGGCAAATGGAATGTTAACAGACATGAGACAAGCAAAAGCTTAAGATATTTTTGTGCAGGCACTTGCCGTCTTGTGCTTCTGCCATGGCCAAAAGAGGGCATTCCTTGGGTAGCTACTGTTCCTCCATATTTAGCTCCAGATGAGATGCCAGGAAGCAGACCCACAGGTAGAAAGAGAACCTACCAAGTCCAACTGGGATCAGTCAGCCCAGCCAGCTGGCAGGGATGCACGAGATGCTGGATCTCAGTGAGATCTGGGGTTATTTGTTACATAGCATTATGCAGTCATTGCTGACAGAGGAATTTTGAGTAAAGACCTTAAGGAAGTGAGAAAAGCAGCTCCGTGACTATCCAGAGGAAGACTGTTCTAGGAATTGAGGAAAGCAAGAGTAGAGACCCAGCTGGCATATTCAAGAGATAGGAAAGAGGCCTGTGTGACTGCAATGGAGAGACTAAGGAGAAGGGCAGTAGGAAATGAGGCCAAAGAGATGATAAATGGCTAGACCAAGCGAGACTTTACCTGCTTGGACGAGCAGGTAATTTATCATCCAAACCAAAACACATTTTTAAAATTGAAGTATAATTTGCATGTAGTAAAATAGATTCTTTTTGTCCAATTCTATTTGTTTGATAAACTTAGACAGTCATGTAACCAGCACCATAATGAAGATATATAACACAAAAATTCCCTGTGCCTCTTTTAGTCAATGTCCCTAGCCCCGGAAAACACTGAGCAGGTGTCTGCCCATATAGTTTCACCTGTTTCCAAACATCATTAAATGGACTCATGGAGTACAAAAACCTTTTGGATCTGGCTTCTCCCACTTGGCATATGCTTTTGAGAATCATATCATGTTATTGTGTGTATCAGCAGTTTGTTCCTTTTCAGTGCTGAATGATACTCCATTGTATGGATATACCACAATTTTGCTACCCATTCGCCGGCTAAAGGACATATAGGTTATTTCCAGTTTGGGACTTTTATGAATAAAGCCGCTATAAGCATTTGTATGCAGCAAACCAGAACAAGGCTGAGAGTGAGTAATTCTTCTGGGGCAAGAGGTGTAAATGGAGAGCAGCCCAGGCAGATCAGGGAGGGTCTGCCTTCACCTGACTAGGGTCAAGGCAGGGACTCTGGCTGTCACCCATGCGAGATGGGAAGCTATGGAAAGATTCTGAGCAGAGGAATGACATGGTCAGCTGACATTGTAGCGGGTTCATTCTGGCTATAGGAGGCAAAGGCAGAAGCAGGAAGACCAACTACAAAGCTACTGCTGGAACACTGGTGGCTTAGACCAGGGAGCTGGACTCCCCAGTGGCCCGGAGTAATCCAATTCCAGATACCTTGAAGATAGAGTCACTAGAATTGTTGATGGACTAATTATGACGTATGAGAAAAAGAAGCATCAAAGACAACACCAAGATTTTTTACCTGAGCAACTGACAAAAAGGGTGATTGGCCCATTTTACAGAAAAGGCCACTACCCCAGGCTTAGAAGGGAGAAGACATTTGCTCACAGCCACCCATCAAAAGGGTAGAGCCAGAACTCATGTTCCAGTAGCAAGCTGCTTGGCATCACCACACCATTGGCCTATGTCAATGAGAGAAGCAACTGTCCTCCTAAGGAGAAATCACACATAGGGAGGAATCCTAACATGCACCCAACCACACAAAAACTACCTCAGTCCAGGGCTAACCATTCATGGGAGAACTGACCTCCCTCCCCCGAGGGAGGGAGCTGGGCCTATCCCTCAACTGTTCACTATCAGAATACAATGCCCAGGGATGGGCAGGGGAACGGGAGTACAAAGTGAGGACAGGCAGACAGAAGGGGCTAGCCACCCTGGTCACACTCCGTGCTCATCAGTCTACTGAGCCAGTGTGCATCACAGGGGAGGAAGGCCAGGAAAAGAGGCAGTGTTAGAGCCAGCCTCCACTCTGCCCCCAAGGCCATCCACAGCAGCCTGGCTCCTTCTGAGGACAGAGGCTGGAGCTAGCCCTGAAATCCCTCTGGGGCCCAGCTGGGAATTCTGGACCCCTCAGTAGTTCCATGTGAGCCCGTGATGCGGGGTATAGCCCTACCTGCCCGCGGGCCTCAGCTCAGTGCCCGGAACAAGATTCACAATTTGCCATCTAGGAAGACTCTACCGCACTCCCAACCAGGACCATCATCCTGGCTCAGGTGCCCAGGCTCCCAGATGCAAGCATCAGCCATGGGGGCTGGGAGCTCCTGTGGGTGAACAATGGCACTGTGACACATGCAGCAGAGACATGACTCCACTGCTGAGCGTGCAACACCATTCAGGAAGGGACAGGCCCCCCTCATTTCACAGCACCTCACATTCTTCCCAGCCAAAGTTCTTCAGAAAGAGTATGCCCTACACCCCAAGGGTAGCAAAGCAGAGGGCACAGTCACCCTGATACACTGTGCACCTCCCCACACCCCAACCATGTCATTGGGAGGAAGAAAATCATTACTAAGCACTGTTGGGTTGATCCCCGCACACTGGGAAATAAATTAGTCATCCAATGATGGATGCTGGACACATCCCTCAGCATTCCCACCTCCATCTCTACACATTTATCGCAAATTGTTCATCCCGAACCTCAGAAGGATGGTCCCCTCTGCCATACTTCCCTTGTAAGCACTGCCTTATGGTGTGGCCTTCAGAGTCTGTTCTGGCCACAAACACACACACTCCAGTCTGTAGAGGGGTAGATCAAGCTCATTCCACTGGATAAAGCAGGATCCCACTGTCTGATGGACTCTTCAATATCACGCTTGAGTAAAGCAGACTTGGAGACACATGAACTGGATTCAAATCACAAACCTGCCACTCGCTGGCTGGGTAACTTTGTGCAGGTTACCTAACCCCCAAGCCTCGGCTTCCTCACCTATAAGATGTCTCTCTTGGGCCGCGAGAAATAAATGTGCTCATGTATAAACATGCCCTGCGGATAGAAAGATCTTGCTCTTCTTGCAAAACTGCTGGCCAGTCCAGTTCGGAACCTAGGGCGCACCTGTGTCTGTGTCCATCCTCCACCTGCAAACCACCTCGGCTCGGAAGGCGAGACCTCAGCCAGTGAAGGGCCTCCTGGATTCTTCTGAGAAGTCCCAATAACAGTCCCACACCTGTATCATTTAACCTACGGGGGGCACAGCTCACACCCACTTGCTTGGTGGCAACCTGGCATCCTCTCCTAGGGTGCAGGTCTCTGCTACAAGGACAGCCCAGACAGGGGCATGCCCTCCACATCAATGTGTCCCAAAGTCCCAAGGCTGGAATTCCTAGCTGGAATCAAGCAGGCAAGATAGGTAGGGCCAGCTCATTTGTGCCCAGAAAACAGCTCATGTCATACCTCAGAGGCAACCCTCGCCAGACTGAAAGCCAGGAGCTATCTATGCCTCTCTGTGCCTTCTTCGGTGGGACCCCCACTCCCATCCCATATCCCCCAGACCACAGGCTCTATCTTGGTCCTTCACTCTCAGACACATGCCTGCACCCAGGCTCACACCAGGTTCAGCTGAAATTCAGCCCCAGTACCTTACTCCCATGACCCTCCAGAGCCCGAGACAGTGCACCAGGCCTTTCTGTGTGGCCAACCATCGGGCAGCACACTGGAAGGCTGGGAGGTGGGGAGGCTAGGAGGGCAGAAGGCAGCAAGCTGGAGCTGGAAAGTGAACAAGACCCACAGCAGGTGACAGGGCTGTGACAGGTCCCGTGCCCCCACGCGCCTCCACCTGCTGCTCAGATTAATTTACCTGACGAATCAATCCTGCCCACTTCTGACTTCATGATTTATTCACATAATTACACCCAAGTTTTGGGGAAAAAATTATGATTTACAGGAGCTCTGAACTTCTAGATGAGGGTATCACCACCTTCCCAGGAAGTTGAAGGAGTGCTTCCAACTCAATGGGCTATGTTTGCACAAAAAGTGTTACCCCAAATATCTGGAAAGAAAACTGAATGACACGGACACTGGGGTAGCTTCAATACGCCCAAGAAGACCCTGAGGGAAGGAAGGCCAATCCCAAGCCCAGAGGGCCACAATGTATGCCCATTGCCCAGGTGAGAAAACTGAGGCCCGGGGCACTAAATGCTCTACTTGAAGTCCCACAGAGTTGGTCAGAGGGAACATCTCTGCTACAAAGGGCTTGTTTGTCTCATCATACTTTGCTGTCTCCCAAGAGCATCGTGGATTCACTCACTATTCTTGCCTTCCATGCCTCCCAGTCCTCACGCTTGAGACATAACCTCTGAGGCACACATCTAGATTATTTTTCTTCAAGGAAAGCAGAGCACAACTGGCCAGCTGCCCCTTGCCAGGGGTGTCCTGGGCACATGGAGCCTTCCTTCCTTGTTCAGCAAGCACTTAATAAGACCCTTCTGTATGCCAGGCACCAGACTGGCACTGTGGGGAGAAAGGCAGCCACAGTTCCCTTCTCCAGTGCAGATGAGAATCCTGTAGGCAAGACTGACATTAGTCAAATAATTATCTGACTGATATATCATCGCAGAGGGAATCAAGGAAAAGCACAGGGAGACGTAAGCATGTCTAACAAGCCTGGGTTCCTCAGGATGCCCAGGAAAGGCTGCCCTGAGGAGCAGCCAACCAGGCTGGGAGAGAAAGGATGACTAGGGTTACGGAAGTGTGCAAAGGGGGCACAGAGCAATGAGGGCTGCTCCAGGAAGAGGAAGGCAGTGTGAGAAGATTCTGGAAAGGCCCGTTTTCTCATTTGTAAAAGGAGGGTGATGATACCCACTACTGGGTGTGGTATCAAGACAAAGATGATGCTCGTTCAGGAGCCCAGCACCCTGACCCTTCTGACCCACTCCTGGAAATTTCCCACCAGCAATAATCCAAGGAGAAAAATACAATGTGACACACAAAGATTGTCACTGAAACACTGTCCGAAAAAGAAAATTGACTGAAGAGTTGGAAACAAGCATGATGTCCAATAACAGGAAACATTAGGTGGGTTATGGAACATCAATTCTTCATCTCAATGCAATCATTAAAAATGATCATTAGGAAGGCTTTGCAACAACACAGGAAATGTTTATGCCAGGATGTTGGGTCAAAAAAGCAGAACACAAAATTGCATCTAGATTATGAGTATCTCTATCTAAAATAGGTGCGCATATGGTCAGAGAATACAGAAAATGAAAACAGCAACTGGGCTAGGCAGTGAGGTTATGAAATTCTTCCTGATGTTGTCATAGTGGTTTTAAATAAGCAAAACAGGAGTTAGGGTATGAAGAGGGACCTGCCTGCAGGAGTAGGGTTGGGGGGACCAGCCTGCAAGTATGAGGATGGGAGGAGGGACTCACCTGCAGGTGTGAGGACGGGAGGAGGGACCCACCTGTAGGTGTGAGGATGGGAGGAGGGACCCTGCCTGAGAGAGTGAGGGTAAAGGAGGGTCCTGCCTTCAGGTGGGGGTTGGGAGGAGAGAGACATGAGTTCAAGTTAAAGTTCTGTTCCTGGGCAGCACACTTGGGCCAAGTCTTCTACTTCTCATTCCTACTCATTGATAGATGAGCACAGGGTTGTCTCCGTGAGGTCAAAGGGCATGTCTAGGGATATAATGGAGCAGGATGGAGGTTTGAATGGCAGAGTCAGGAGGTGGAGCAGGTCTGGGGCTGGGCGAACTTCCAGGATGAGGTCATAGGAGTTGGCAGCTCAAATGAAGATATGAATAAAAAGGTAAAGGCACCTAGAGGTGAAGGAGAAAATGAACTGATGGTGACAACAAGGGAAGGAGAGGGGTGGGTTCCTAGAAGAGAAGGTTTCCGGGTCAAAAGAACCCAGACACCTCTGGTGGCTGGGGTCTAACCTGCCTATGGAGACCCCAAACTCTGGCCAGGTTACATAACTTCTCTGTGTCTCAGTCTCCCCAAATAAAATGGGTAGAAATTTTAAAACCTACCTCCTGGAATTGAGTGGCTTGAATGAGACAAGACACAATAAATGTTCAGAAAGCAGCTGGCCTGTGGTAAGCCTCAGCAAGAAGGAGCTGTTATCACTGCCTGCTTGGAATAGAGCTTCATCCACCGAATTGCCCTGTTATCTCTCTGGGACCGGAAACTTCCATGAGCAAAAAGGTACACACATGCGCGCGCGCGCGCGCACACACACACACACACACACACACACACACATGTTTATAGATAATATGCATACACACACACAGGCATGCATGCATGTAAATACACACGTGTACGTACATAATATGCATACATATGCATATGCACACACATGCACAGGGACCTAGCTCTGTCCCCACCAAGGAGGGACGTGCAAAGGTGGAGTGGCACCAGGCTCACTCTCCAGCATTCCCACCAGACCCCTCTCTTTTTTTCCACTCAGCGGTTGTTTACATTTTCTTATCTGTCTTACTTAGAGTCTCTTCTGATTTCCCACATTCTTTGATTTCTCCATCCTGTGTTTGACAGGGGAGGTCTCTGATCATTTTCAAAATCCAGTCGGCACTGTTGGGAAAAGGCGCACGCATCAGAGGGCCACGGCGCCTCGGAGTCCGGCCATGGTTTTGTGTGATGACTTGGTTTCCCTGAGTTGTTTTGGTGCAGCTGCCACCTTCCCCCGTCCCCACCCTGGCCCACCTGCCTCTTGGAGCCCCTTCCCTCCTTCCACGCTACTGTCTTGTTCCCTCCTCTGCCCAGTCTGGATGGCCTCCCACATTCAAGACCAAAAGGTGATTCCACTTTCTCTTTTCGTCCTTTTCTTCTGCTTTCCTCCTGACCCTTTTCTAAGCAAACATTCCTCCAACTGTAGTCATAGATTGAATATCTTTCACAAGAAGTATTTTCCTTCCTATTTATCCTGCTTCCAGGTGGCTTCCTTCCTCGGTAAGTCAAAACAACCATTCCCTTAACTCCAGTGAGGGCCTCTGCCTGGCAGTTATCAGGACCTGGTGACCGAAGGGAGGAAGGAGCAAATCGATGTGCAGAAAAAAAGAGAAACTCCATGTTCAGGGATGATACTCTCACCCCTGCCCTGCCAGGCATGAGCACGGCTTAGAAAGCTCTCAGCAAAGAGCTCGGGCTCCCAACATGCAAGGCCTCATTAACCTGCTCCAGAAGTCTCTGTCATCAAGCCCAGGGACAATGGCTGCCCTCAAGGTCACAGTGACCACACAGGTTCAAGGCTCTCTCCACGCCCATCCCAGCTCCTTCTCACACACAACTCCACAGAAGGACAACCACACTCACTACTTTGTGTCCCAAAGCCAGACAGGCCCTAAAGCCACTACAGGCAGTAAGGCCAGGACATGGCAGGACTGGCCTCAGCCCTAGGGCTCCCTCTTACTTGGTCGATGTTCAGGCCTGGGACTCAGTGTTGTTGAAAGCTCTCTAGATGCCTCTAATGTGTGGAATAGGCTGGGACCACTGGGCTTCCAAAATCTGGAACTATGGATCCAGATGGATGGGATCCAAACCCTATTTCCACAAACAATCTCCAGGAAGTTACCAGCCTCACTAGGCTGCAGCATCCTCAGCTATCCAAAGGAGAATCAAAACAGCACCTCTGGTAGGTAATGAAGAAAATACATACAAAGAGCCTAGCACAAAGTAAGCATTGAATAACTATTTAATATTACCATTCTTAATTTACCCCGGGTCATCCCATCCAAGTCCAATTCTCTCTCCATTCAGTGCAGCCTCCGCAAAGGGCTTTTCAGATGGAATGGAAAGGCCTCCAGGGCCCATCTATGGGGTTGAGCCCACTGCTCCAGGTAATGAGAAAGCTGGTTTGGGTCACAGTACCTGCCACAGAGCTCTCGAAATACCCCACTACAGCAACCACCTGCTGGGAAGGAGGGATAAATGGTAGGCTGCCTAGACATGATAAGCGGTAGGCTAAGCACTAGCCTTAATAATAGCCGTGACTTCTACTAGACCTCCAGTCTCTACCACCCAGAAGCCCAGGTTTCACTGCAATGCTCCTAAAGGGGCCCAAAGGGACAGCTATAACTGAACCAGGCTTGGAACTCCATGTTGGTTCTCATGGTCCATACCTCTTGCTCACTTTCTCCAACTGACATTGAGAAAAGAACTGGCCTCATACCTTCCATCTGAATGAAACTCTGAAAGAGTCAGCCAGATGGGGTGGGTACCTCAATAGCAGCCAACAGACCCTCAGGCTCAGAGTGTCCATATATGTGGCAACTTAAAGAAAGGATCAATGCAATAATCAGGTTTAACAACCAGATAAAATTCTTCACCCATTCATTCATTTGTTCATTCAGTAAGCAGTTATAAGAGCCTTCTCTGTGTCAGGCATAGTGCTGGAGTAAGGAACACAGAAATGAATATGACTCAGTGTATCAGTTAGCTATTGCCAAAATAATGCTGTGTAACAAACCACCCAAAACTCAGTAGCTAAAACAACCATCAATTACTCTCTCAGATATGTGGGTTGGCTGGGGAAGATCTGTTCCTCACTGCCAGTTTGTGGGTCAGTCATTTCAGTGGCTCTGCTCTGACTCTTGCATTTCTCATGCTCCTGGGACCAGTGGGTTATCCAGGGCTTATTCTTTCTCTTTGTGGTAGAAACTCAGGAGAGGTGGAAACATCCAATACCTCTTAAGGTCCAGGCTCAGAATGGACACATTGTCACCTCTGCTACATGCTGTTGCCACAAAGAAAGTCACGTGGCCAAACCCAAAGCTAAGGCACAGGGAAGTATACTCTACCCACCATGAGGTCACAGCAAGAGTATGATGAACTACTGAGGTTGACCATTCAATTGGCCACACCTAGCCTCTGCTGTTCAAGAGTTCCTACTGGCCTGCACAGAGAATGCAATGTATCAAGAATAATTTAACGTGGTCAATCACTGGGGTCATTTGGGACCTGGAGTCCTTTCTAGTCTGAAGGACACCTGTCCCCTGTTCTCATTCCCCCTTTGCAGGCATTCTGTAAATTAGACTGAGCAATTCTCACCCCATTTGACATCTGGAGAATAGGCAACGCGGAGGGATAAAGGGACTTGCCCAAGACACACTCAACTGCTCAATTCTCCCCTATTATTTGCATTTGGTGAACATACTTATTTGAAAAAGGAAGTGGATCTGGTGTGTGTAGCTTCCCAGGCTAAGAGAAACTAAAGCCAGACTAGTCCAATCAGTCATGCCACTTAAGGAGGTCAAAAAATTCAAACTGATGGGAAGAAGCACTTATGATATGGCACAGCCTTAACCCACAGGAAAGCACCATCTTTTGGAAAGAAAACAGAAATTCTAAAGGGCCTTCCATGCTCTGGGCAGGTTATAGATGTCATCTCATCAAATTCTCCCAAGAGCCCTGTGAGGTGCCCTGAGGTGCTAGCTCCATGTGATGGATGAGGAAATGGCCAATCATAGAGACTAGAGTCCATGCCAATAGTCTCACAGCTGGTGAATGGCAGGGGCAAGGCTGCAGGGCGACTCCTTCTGTTGCAAGACCTGAGTTGTCACTAAATGCCGTAGATGACTCAACTCAGGAGTCGCCCGTGTCGGCCCAGGTGAGGACAGAGCACAGGCAAGGCCAACAAAGAACAGATGGGCTTGCAGAGAATCCTCAAGCACGTCCTCAGGACAAGGGGTGGCCCGGCTCCCACTCACAACTTCCTGGAACCGATCTCATTGGCCAGTTGCAAGGATATGTATTCTCTTCCCAGCTCCTCAAGTGAACATCTGTTTTTCTCGAAGCTGTGAATGTCACGTCAAGAATTTCCAATTACCTTCCCCTTGGTTTTATTTAGCATCAGTGTATTGGAGGCATAATTAGTCTGAGATGAAAACCTGTATTGTTCCCTTCTCCTCTGCAATGAAATAGGTTTCCAAATGTGCTAACAGAGAGGATCCTTCTCCAAAAATGACAAACAGCAAGTGAAGGATGAAAGCAGGAGTGAAATACAGATTGATGACAACCGTGGCTGGGTTGAGGCGGGAGTGGGGGACGCGATGGCGGGATCTGCCACAGAGCTCCTGCTTCAAATCTCACCTCCTCCTTGCCTTCTAATGAGGATGGGCCTTTTCCACAACATAAAAGTGATGCTGATGGAGATGAAAGACCAATTTCCACTGATATGTTTTCTAATGATGCATCATCAGAAGGAAGTGCCTCTGGGGACTGCTGACGTGAAGGTATCGTGAGAATTCTTCTCTGTCCCCACCATGCTCAGAGCCTGAGGCCCTTGGCGGAGGTGTGCGAGCTTCACATTGGCTCAGTTTACTCAGAATTGGAGGGGGAAAATACACTCACATTTTTACACAAGTCGAAAATGCCCCTAGAGTTCAGTACTCAAGGTACGACAACTCAGAGGCTCTCATTGACCCCAGGACTTGCGGGAGACTAGATCTTTAGCCTCTGGTTTGTCCAGTACTTATCAAATCAAGTCTTCAAGGGGAATTGATTCCTGGAATGTCTGCAGTGATATGTATTTTCCTCCCATTCTTATAGGCCCGTCCCCACAAAACAGCCAGAGGAATCACAAAATGGGACACAGGTCATGTCACTGCCTTATAAAAACCCTCTAATGACTCTCCATTGCACTTAAAATTAAACGCAGCTCCGGGGCGCCTGGGTGGCTCAGTCGGTTTAGCGTCCAACTTCGGCTCAGGTCATGATCTCACGGTTCGTGGGTTCGAGCCCCACGTCGGACTCCGTGCTGACAGCTCAGAGCCTGGAGCCTGCTTCGGATTCTGTGTCTCCCTCTCTCTCTGCCCCTCCCCCACTTGTGCTCTGTCTCTCTCTATCAAAAATAAATAAAATATAAGGCTGATTCCAATTTAAAAATGCAGCTCCTCACCTGGGTTGCAGACCACAGGTGGCATACCCTCGCCCACCTCTCTCACCTCGTGAGCTCTCTCTCCCCACCTCCCGCGAAGCTCCAGCCACACAGGCATACTCTTTCTGCTGTTCTTCCAACCAGCCAGCCTTTATTACCACCTCGGGACCCTGACAACGGAAAAGGTCTCCCTTATGAAAGCAAAGGACTTCACAGGCCTGACTCCACCAACCAGGTTCTCAACTCAAAAGGCAGAGAGGATGGCCACACAAAGTCAAAAGTGGCTCCAGTCACCCCCTATCACCTCGTCCTGTTCTTAGGGAACTCTTCAGCTTTATATTATCTTGCTTTTATTTCTTCCTATTGCACTTACAAAGTAGGTTCCAGAGGAATAAGACCTCACCTGTCTTATTCTCCGCCCGCTACCTCAGCACCTTACAGGGTTGCAGAGTATCTGACACACAGGACGTGCTCAATAAGGATTGAGGAACTCAAGACCAATGAGGGAGCTGGTGGGATCTGGCTTTTCAAAAGGACCACAAGGTACATGCGTGTTATCTTCAGATGACTGAGGGGCTGACATGGGGAAAGAACAGTAAAATTACCCTGTAGCCCCAAAACACTGATCCAGGACTAACAGGGAGAAGCCACGAGACAGATTCTTCCTAACATCAAGTAGAAGTTCTCTCACTGTTGAGCTGCCCAATGACACAATAGGTTTCCTTAGTAGATAGTGAGTTCCCCATCTCTGGAGGTATGTAAGCAGAGGCCACTGCTGGAGTCCATGTACTAGAAAGATAAACATCCTGCTAAGTTCCTGAGTCCACGAACCATCCTCAGCACCCACTGTGGTTTCTTTCATCTTGGTCTTTTATTCTCACTGCCAGATCACAATCCCCTGAGCATGGCAGAGACTTGCTCTCTGGCATGGCCCCACAGGACCTTGCACCAGGCACGGTCATGTTAATGGATGGAACACACACGTCCATCAGACACAGTGGAATAGATGTGTCTGACTCTCTGTAAGTGAAACCAGGAGGTTCTAGGCAGAGCCAACTCCATGGGGCCCTGGGTGGGGGTGGGCACCATGCTGACAGAAATGAGCTTGGAGCCTCCACCTTCCTCCAGGGACACAAGCCTCGAGAGCAAACAGGGAAGGAGGTGTAAGAGGTGGCAGTCACCGAACGCCAACACCTGGACTCCAACTGCTTAGCTTAATCGGTCCTCCTGCCAGCCGCCATGAGGGGGTGACATGACTTCCATACCACAGACAATGAAACTAAGGCTCAGAAAGGTCAAGCAGCTTGTCCAAGTCCTACAGTGCATCCAGGGAGCTGGGAGTTGAGCTCAGTTCTGACAGATGCCACAACCTGCATTCCTGCCACTTGGCCCCCACCAGATCAGTCACTTTGCTTCCAGTCTCGGGCCTTCCAACCTCGGAAACATTCTCAAGTCATTCTGTCTTTTCCTCTCCCCATCTTCTGAGAAGCTGAGGTCCCTCAAATACCCCCCCCCCAGGTTGAGCCCGTCTTAACTGCACTCAGCTCCCTGTTCAATCATCCAACCCCAGACCCATTCAGAGGAAGCTGGTTGAATGAGCATGTTCCCACAACGCCTCCTTCCACCCATGTGCAGAGCTTCCTGCACGTGCCATAGTCTCCTTCCCATCACCTGGCACAGGTGCTCACAGAGGTGCTCAGCTCAGATGTGCCAAGTAACCATGGCAGGACAAAGGCACATCGGAATATCCTCCCTCCCAGCCCACGAACAGGACCCAACAATGGCCCCTGTGTCTTCTCCACCTCCTTGGGCTTCCTAGGCTGGTTCCTGAACTTTTGTGGGGGTAAAAAGCGGGGGGGGGGGTGCAGAAAGGAGGGGAGGGGACCAGAAGCAAGAGCACATGTGGACCATGTGACATATCTGGAGATTTGGGGAGCCCCTGTCTAGTAAGAGATAAGGGGGAAGAGAGAGACAGAGAACACAGATTCTAAGCATTGTTGCTGTGAGTTATGAATTGAACCCTCCGACTCTCTTCAAAAGATACCAGAAAAGAATTGCTAGGTACAGCATTACTTTTGCTGGTTTTCCTCCTAATATGACTTTACTGACACTGGGATGTGAGACACCATAGTTTCATTTGGATTACAAAGGAATGAAACACCATCTCCTGGGAAAGTACCTATGACTTACTGTGCTGGATGTATTTAGAATTCGTCATGCAAAAAAGCTTAGCTCTTTTTTCATCTCATAGAACAGCCTATTGCCTCCATGCCACCTTCTGCTAAAAAAAAAATCCTTTGAGCAAAAATTCTGAAACTATAAATGTCTATTTTAGTACTCAACTATGAAAGAATCTGCAAATATATGCAAATACATTTAATAAAATGTTTTGGTCATGTTAAAAAAAATTCAAAAGAGATGAATAAATGAACACATGAATGAGAACCTGAAATCCATTGTTTAGCTCACAAAGTTTTAAGTCTTTCCTGCCTATGTTTGAAATGATCACAACTAACACTTCCTAGGTAAAGGTTTGCCCTAGGTGAGGCAACTTTTTGCATATATTAACTCGTTTAATCTTGACAACCATCTATGAGGTAGGTAATAACATTACCTGCATTTGCAGGTGAGACATTGACCTTAGGTCCCACCATTAGTGAAGGGTAGAGCCAGAATTCCAACTCAGGAAGATGGCTCCAGACTCCTTTGCTTAGACAACTCTACTAACCTGCGCAGAGATCCAACTCGCTTGCCAAAAACGCCTTACAGAGCCAGCTACCCCACCACACAAGGTCAGTCCCATCCCAGCCACTCCTGGAAGAAGAAGGCTACAGGGTATTACCCTGGGAGGCCAAAATATGTGTATATCTTCTAACAGCTTCAGGATACATAGCAGAAAAATCAACCAAATGCAGCCACCCCCTCCTTGGCTATAATCAATAAGTGCTTACAAAATGTTATTTCCTAGAAACACAGTGAAATAACATGACAAATAGGAGTGTGGAAAGGACGGAGCCTCGAATGTTGAGGCTGAGGCACGTCTGCCATGCCTCCCCCCAGAACCCATCATGTAAATGCCCAAAAGCAACAATGCTGCTCTCTTTCCTTGTCCCCAAAAGGGCATTTAGGGAGAAACACTTCAACATGCGTAAAAGTGCTTGTGGGTTTGACTTAAATTGAATGAAGTCTCTACTTTGTGGGGAGAAGAGCACAAACAGGCCACGTGGCCAGGGGCTACGGCTCACAGAGCGGAGGCTGAGACTTGCCCACCTGGGAGACCCAGGCTGTGGCTCAAGTCATCCATCCACCAGCAATCAGACTGTCCCTTGGAGGCAGGCCCAGAGGGGCACAGTTGGCCCAAGGCATGAGTCGTCAAGGAAACTTTGAGTCTTCTGCCACTACCCTGTCTACCACCAACCCCACAGGCCACACCTAGCTAATTTTCCCATCAGAAAGAGAATTAGAATCTCCTGTGCCAACAAATTCCAAATAATGTATGTAGCTATTGCACCGTCAAGGAGGTAGAACATAACCCCCTACTCCTTAAGTGTGGGCTGCACATAGGGACATCTTTCCAAGGAGTACAGAAAAGGGGAAACGAAGAGTAACTTTAGAGTGGAGAAACGTGACAAACGCTACCTCAGCCGGGTGGTCAAGGTCAACACCAATAGTGATCAGTCATGTTGATAACACGCACACTTGATACGACGTGATAAGAATGGCAATTTACTTCCGTGGTCTTTCTCCCCCAAACCTATAATCCCAGTCTAATCATGAGAAAATATCAGATAAATCCCAACTGAGGGGTATTCTACAAAATACCTGACCAGGACTCTTCAAAACTGTTAAGGTCATCAAAAGCAAGGAAATTCAGAGAAATTGTCACAACCAAGAGGGGCCTAAGGTGACAGGATGACTAATGTATTGTGACACCCTGGGTGGAATCCTGGAGACAAAAAAGCACAGCAGGTAAAAACTAAAGAAATCTGAAAGCATGAACTTCAGTTAACAAAAATATATATCAATAATGTCATTAAAGGTGACAAATGCACCGTACTAACATAAGATGTTCATAATAGGAGAAACTGGGCATGGGGTATGTGAGAACTCTGTGTACCGTCTCTGCAATTTATCTGTAAATCAAAAACCATTCTAAAATTAAAAGTTTATTTTTAAGAATTGGAGTCTCATCCTGAGTTCTGTAGAATATGCTTCCAAGACAGTCCTCAAAAGTGTTCCTTCTCCCCAGTTATCTCTGACTTCCTCAGTGCTATGTCAACATTCACCCAAATATTGGCAACACACTTCCTCCCTGGCCCCAGGTCCCCCATCCAATCTATCAGGTTCCCGGAGGCCACTCAGAGCTTTGACAACTCAGATGTGATGGGGCACACCTGTGTTGCAATGGCTCCCTCCGTCTTCAGGATTGCATCTGATCCCCAGCATGGAATCTGGGGCCCCTACTCTCTCACAGCCTTGCCCTTACTCTTCCTTGACATCCCTCTCTTTTTTTTATTAGCACTGTTTTTCTTTTAACTGAGGTATAGCTGACACACAATGCTACATTAGTTTCAGGTGTACAACACAGTGATTCAACAACTCCATACGTTATGCTGTGCTCATCACAAGTGCAGCTACCATCTGTCACCATACCATGCTATTATAATACCATTAATTATATTCCCCATGCTGTAGCTTTTATCCCCATGATTATATTCATAACTCAAAACCTGCAGCTCCCACTCCCTTTCACCATTTTGCCCAGCCTCCTAACCCACCCTCCCCTCTGGTAACCATCAGTTGTATTTATGGGTCTTTTTCCGCTCTTTGTTTCTCTTTTAGATTCCACATATAAGTGAAATCATATGGTATTTGTCTTTCTCTGTTTGACTTATTTCACTTAATAAAATACCCTCTAAGTCCATCCATGTTGTTACAAATGGCAGGACTTCATTCTTATTTATGGCTGAATAATATTCCATCCCGCAATCGCGCACTCGCGTGTGTGCACCCGCACACACACACACACACACACACACACACATGCACCCCACATCTTCTTTATCCATTCGTCTATCGATGGACACTTTGGTTGCTTCATATTTTGGCTATTGTAAATAATGCTGCAACAAGCATTGGGTGCCTGTATCTCTTTGAATTATTTTTCTTTTCCTTGGGTAGATACCCAGTAGTAGAATTATTTCTATCTCTAATTTTTTTTGAAGCACCTCCATACTATTTTCCACAGTGGCTGCGTCAGTTTACATTCCCATCAACAATGCACAAGGGTTCCTTTTTCTCCATATCTTTACCAACATTTGTTATTTCTGGGCTTTTTGATTCTAGCCATTCTGACAGGTGTGAAGTGATATTTCATTGTAGTTTTTATTTGCATTTCCCTGATGATGAGTGATATAGAGCATCTTTTCACGTGTCTGTTGGCCATCTGTATGTCTTCTCTGGAAGATGTCTTCTTTGGAAATGTCTATTCAGGACCTCTGCCCATTTTTAAATTGGGCTATTTGTGGGAGATTTTGGTATTAAGTTGTATAAGTTCTTTTGTTTTGGATATAAATCCCTTATGAGATCTATCCTTTGCAAATATTTTCTCCCATTTGATAGACTGCCTTTTTTGTTTTGTTGATGGTTTCCTTTGCTATGCTTTTACATGCCTCTCTTGATGGTATCATATCAAAATATCTATTGCTTTTTCTCCAAAAAACTAATCCTCTAGCTCACCTGTGCTTCCCTTCCATGTTCCCACGTTTGCTAGTCCATCACCTGGGATGGCTTCTCTCCACTGTTTTCCCTGATTGTCTTGTACCTGTCCTTCAAGATTCAGATCAGACACTGCTTTCTACAGAAAGCCTTCCTTCACTCCAGGATGGATGTGTTGGCTTTGGTGGATACCCCAATCATGCCTACACTTACATCTATCCCCCACTGTTGACGGTTGCCTTCTTTCCGTGAGTACAGTTACAGTGCTCTCACCATGCATCTCTGGTGCAATCCTCACCAAATCCTTCTTTAATAATGAGTACATCACTGGAGGAAAAAGATGCAGTGAAAAATCACAACCAGCAGTCCAGACCTTTTGTTCCTAGGTATTAAATTACAAATTCTACTCTTTAGAACTCCATTATTCTCACTAGAGTCCTATATAACTACATTCCATTATATGGCAATGTAACGGATTACTAGATTTAATTATAACAGGATAATTAATGTCAAGATATTGCCCGTTTGGACATAAATATTAAATACTGGCTTCAGTGTAACTATTCTCTAACTGTGATTACCGGGCTTAGAAACACCAGTTTTTGATGAGAAGTACCTTTGTCATGAGGGAAGCAATGCCAAGTAGAACACCTGTTTTGCAGGCTGCTACTGGACCCGAGGCAGCATGTCTCCTTCCTGGCTCGAAGTTGGGCTCCCGGCATCCCTGACCCTGTGATGAGCTCCATCTCTCACACCCTCCAGTGCAGAGCACCAAACCTTGCCTTGCTCTGGCGGAACTGAGGACCTTAGGCAGAGGAATTTCTCAAGGGATCATCCAGGCCCATTGGGAGGTCCCTGAGTCACATATGCCTTCATGACCTCCTTTTCCCTCCAAAACAAGAAGTAAGAGCAACCACAAGGAGTAAGGGGCTCTCAGAGGCTGTGATAAGGCAGAGACAGCACAGCCAAGCCCCGAGTGTGCTAAGCTTGCTGTGGAAAAGGAAGGCCCCACCTTGGTATTCCATCCTTCTAGCATGCCCTCTCCCTTAGCCACCTGGCTGGGGCTCCAAATTTACAATGACTATGATTTCATTCTGTGCCTTGACAAAAACATTGCCTCCTGTGAGTCACCTTTAGGCCACTCTCACATAATAGGACTATGAATGTCCACAAAAGCTAAATACAGGATGCAATATCCCACCTGACGCCCTCTTTCACCCTGGTTCTAGCCAGAATTATGGAACAGATATGTCCAAGCTTCCACTTAGCTTATACCAGAGCTGTGGGCAACTATGTAAGAAATCCTGCCACCCTAAGGCCACCCTGCTTTGAGGAAGCTCAAATAGCAAATTCAGACAGACCACAAGAAGAGGGAGAGATGCCCAGCCAGCTTCCAGCTTCTCCCATCCCTCACTCTTCCTGATCCAGGGGTTGTATGACTGACTGAAACTTCATGACAGCCTCTGAGCCAAAACCACCAAGCTGAGTCCTTACCAAAATTTCGATCCAAAGGAAACAGGTGAGATAACAAAATGATTTTTGTTTTAAGCCACTAAGTTTTGGGGTGGTTTATCACACAGCAGCAGATAACCAGAACAAAGGTCCAACCAACATCAGAGCCATGGTAGTGAACAAATAGCCCTTAGATCCTTCTTCCATGAGCCAAACTTGACTTCAGCTTCCTACACAGCCCCAGTCCTGTTGTGAACAGAGAAAGATGCTCTGTCTTTCCCCAGTGTGCTGATGCTCCTGGAACAAACATCTCCCTGAAATAGTCATTCAGACCCCACAATCACAGGGCCTGGGATCCCCAGGCCCCTTTAACCCCACATAGCAAGGACTCCTTGTCCCTACCTCAATCTCAGTCATCAATCCAGAAACAAAATAAAAATTTCCTTTGAGCATGCTATGATCGAGCTGAGACCTCTGGGTTACTCGTGTCTCCAAGTAAGATCAAGATAATGCCAAAGGCAGAGGTTCTTTTTTTTTTTTAACATTTATTCACTTTTGAGAGAGAGAGAGAGAGAGAGAGCACATGAGTTGGGGAGGGGCAGAGAGAGAGGGAGACACAGAATCCGAAGCAGGCTCCAGGTTCTGAGCTGTCAGCACAGAGCCCGACATAGGGCTCAAACCCATGAACTGTGAGATCATGACCTGAACCAAAGTCGGATGCTTAACTGACTGAGCCACTCAGGCACCTCCAAGGGCAGTGGTTCTGATGGGAAGCAAAGCTGCATCATCATCATCATCATCATCACTGCCACCACCACCAGCATCACCATTATAACTATCGCCATCATGATCATCATTATCACTATCACAATCACTGTCATCATCATACCCATTGTCATTATCACCAGCATCACCATCATAATCATCACCATCATCATCACCGCCATCACCATCACAGTCATCACAGCCATCATTACCATCACCATCACCACCAACATCAGCATCACCATCATCATCACCACCACCACCACCACCCTCATCATCAACACCATCACTAACATCATCATAACCATCACCATAATAACCATCATCACCATCACTGCCAACATCATCATCATTATCACCACCATATCCATCATCATCACCATTACTATCATCATCATACTCATTGTCATCATTACCAGCATCAGCATCACTGTCATCATCAGCCACCACCACAACCATCAGTATCATCAACATCACCACCACTGCCATGTAATACAGGGACATGTACTGAGTACTCATTATGTACAAGAAACTGACCTAGACACTTCAAGTATACTAGCTTGTCAAATTCTCATCACATCCTCATGATGTGGTCCTCCCTATATGCTACTATCCCTACCTTAGAGATGAGAAAACAAAGGATTGGAGCAGTTTTTAATTTGCTCACAGCCACCAGCCTTAAGAGCAGTGCTGGGATTCTAACTTCAAATGCACTAACTCCAAACACCATGTGCAATCTTACTTTCCCTGGCTCCTCTCTCTTCAAGCCCACTCCATGGTTCTTCATCCAGAGTTTCTTTAGAAATACTCTAGTGGAGACCCCAGGCCCCCAAGTACAACCTTGCAGTGCCTCAGTCTCATCATCTGGAGTGGTGACAACAGCCTGGCTCTGGACAGAGTGTCAGACCAGAGTGAGGGGCACCATACCATGGGAGGGAACAGGGTGAAGTCATTTACTAAGACCTACTCTGGGTCAGACAACACTGGGCATTCACCCCACACATTGTCTCATTTAACTTCACCACAATCCCGGGGGTAAGTAGGGATAAGCTTCCCTATGTTGTCAGTGCACTCAGATAAAGAGAGTAAGCCTAGCTGCATAACTTCCAAGCCTTTACTCCTGTTGCCCCAAATGTCCTTCCACCTTGAGGATGGGTCCCACGTGCCACATGCCAAATCCCCTATCTGACCCTGTCAGAGAAGCAGAGTTTTTCTCTGCACATTGACTTAGAGCAATTAATGAGTCAGGGATACGTTTGCTTTGCATTTCCTGGGCAGGTGACCATTCTGGGCATGGCTCTTTTCTCATTGAAAGATACCCCAGACAAGTGGAAGAGAGACAGACGCACAGCCCTGGACTAGATTGTCCTTGCTCAACCTCTTCCTGGCTCCAGAACCCAATCTGAGTGCCCAACTAGCTTATTATGCAACTTCCCTTCTTTTGGAAGCTGAAACTTGCCAGATTTGAAAGGATACCTCCCTTCATAGAAAGAAAAAGTCATGATTTTTTATAAGTGCCCACTAAATGAAATGTACAAATAGCATTCCCCATTACACAGAAAAAAATTTATGTCTGAGGTTTCCCACTCTGCCATGACTATAGCCCAGGTCCCCTGGCACGTGGAATGAGAGGCAAGAATAGGATTGGAATCCACAGCATGAGAAGGGGCACTATGTAAGTCTATCCTGTCCTAAGGGGAATGCTGCAGCCCAAGCCCAAGGAGCAGAGGTCACAGCTGTGGCCACACAGGCACGGCCTAGAACCTATGGGTGATGCTGAGAGCTGGCAGGGGGGTGGGGTGCAGTTGGGAGGAGCAATGGGTGGGATGGATGGCAAGGGAATCCCACAGTACTATCTCCCACTACACTGGTGGGCCCACTATGGGGGCGGGGAGTGTCACACAGGCCCCAAAGTGTCAGTGTGGAAGCAGGTCAACAAGGGCAGGAGATGTGAGCAAACTCTCCCCCATCATACAAACATATGCACACAAACATACAATGGCAGCACAGATTTGTTTACCTATTGGCACAAGTGCAAACAAACGGAAGCCCACAGGGGGTGAGGCCTGCGCTGGGCTCAGGGGCTGTCCTACCCGACTCCCATTAAGTGGTAGCGGAAAGTTAGCTGTGGGTTGGGTTAGCTCTTGTTGCTGCTTGCCTGAAATCCCTGGCAAAGGATGGGGAAAGGCCGTTCTGCAAAGGGTGTGTCCTCTCAGCCCTTCCAGAAAGAGAATCCTTGGAGCAGCAAAGCAGTCCCATTTTCACATACATTAATAAGATGCAAAGCTCTTTAGGCTGATTGCTTGCTCCTCGCAGGAAGTCACCATGGGTGGCTGCCAGGAGGCTGTGCTCACCCCTGAGAAGTCGCTGGGTTGTCACATGAAGCAGGGGCCTGCGTGATTTCCTGCAGCAAGGGCCCATGCAGGGAGTCCCAAATAAGGCTACCTACCCAGGGCCTGTGCCATCCCCATGGCCCCAGCAAGCCGAGGGGGCAGAGGGAACACCTCCCCCAGAGTAGCCCTAATCAGCTCCACAAACATCGGCTCCCTGTGGCCTGACAACTATGATCTACTATCTCCTTAGACTTCCCATGTCCCTGAGTTACTTCCTATAGAGTCGAACAATGGCAGAGAGGACACCTGCACCCTGGTCCCTTTCCAGATTGTGCTGCTGACCTGCTCACAACCCTCCTGTGACTCCCCATTAGATTGAAACCAAGTTCAAAGTCCTCCAATGACCTGAGAAGTCTTCTGGGCTTGGACCCATCCCATCACTCTTTGTCTGACTCACCCAGCACCAGGCATACCCTCCTCCTCCCGGATCCTCCATCATGTCACGCTCATTCCAACCTCAGGACCTTTGCATGTGCCATTCCATCTGCTGAAATTGCTCTGCGGTCAGATCTTGCTTTACATGTTCCATCACGCCCTTCTGGTCCCTCCACAAACACTTCCTCCCTGGTAGCACCATCCCTGATCACCGCATCTAAAACGATGTCACCACAGAACCACTCTCTTCTTACCTTGCTTTGTCTTTCTTCATAGAGGTTATCACTACCTGAATTACTGTGGCTTTATTCATTTGCTTATTTATTTAGTGACCACCCTCTGCCTCCTCTGGAATGTCAATCCTTTGAAGTCAGGGACCTTGTCTGTCTCAGTCACTCTGTATCCATAGGACCTACAATAGGGCCTGATCCATGTTAGCTGCTCAATGAACTTTTTGATCCATTTGAAGACCAGCAAACTGAGACCTGGAGAGGCGCTAGTCTGTAGGGTGCAGCATCCCAGGCAAATCTGGGCTGGGCTGGCTCAGACATTTATTGCCTGGGACTGTAGGCTCACTTCCTGTTCTCTAAATCACATCTCACTTGCAAGAAGAGACTAACCCCCACCTTTCAGGTGCCTCCCCAGTCCTCAGAAATGGCTAGGCAGAGTAGATTCGCAGCGAATCCCCAAATGCATCAGCCAGGCCTTTAAAAAATTGCCCAGTTCCCTTTATCATACTCAGTAGCCCTCCCAGAGCCCTGGAAAGCTATGACAACGCCCATGAACAGAGCTACCTGCCAGGGTCAAGGAACTACCACCAGCACTGTCGAGCACTATTAGGGGCACAAACCAAAACCCAATGATAACCCTCTGTCTAAAGAGCTGACCTCCACATGCTTAAAGACCAAGACCTTCTTGCAAATACAAAGAAGGATCTTAAGGTAGTTTAGCAACACCCTGGCACCAGCCAGCAAGGATAAGAAGAGTATGGGATGCACAGAAAACAAGGGTGGTACCTAGAGGATCCAGGGGAGAAGCAGGAACTCTCAGGAACAGTGCACTAAGGATGACTGCCAGTGCTTAGTGAGAAAGGCCTGAGAAAGGAGAACGGGGCTTACTTCACGCCATTCCCGTATTTAATATGCTTACGTTGATGGCATATAAGCCATAAATCAGACGTTGCCACTCAGCGGTCTGCAAGCCTTATCAGCCCTGCCACAGGCAGAGCTGGCCAACAGAGAGCTTAAAAGTTTTGTAATTAGTTGCCAACATTTAAAAATTAAGAGATTTCACAGTAAAGTCCAGATTTCTGGCTCCTTTTGAGACACAGAAAGCACTGGCTATACCAGGCCTTCACGTGGGAATCTCAAGGGCAACCTGACTGTCCCCTTCAGGGAAGGCTGTGCCCTCCAGGCACCCACGGTTGGTACAATCTCGGCCCTTCTTACAGCCCACCTGCTCTACACTTCAGTATTCCTGTCTGGAGGTCACAGGCATTAGGATTTGTGACTTGGTTGTCCCTGGCTGGTGTTCCAAAGGGAGGCTGCAGCTATTCTTATCTAATCCTTTGTTTGTCTTCAAAAGCCCCAAGTTACAGAGCGCCCAAGAGTGGTTCATGTGGTTACCTGGGCTGGGTGGACCCACCTGACTGCCACCGAGCAGCAAGAGGACAGCAGACACACAGCTCCCTTGCCCGCTCTGCTGTGCTAGCCATGGGGTTGTCTCCAACTGGGTGCTCACGGTTTGGGCACCCACTTCTCTTGCTTGTGGTTCTTCCCAAGCAGTTAAGCTTGCTAGCTCTTCAGGGGCAGGGCCCGTGTCTTTCTCCACCAAAGAATCCAGTGCAAGGGGTCCAGGGAAAGGGGCCCGTTGTGTTGGTGGTGGTTGGCCACCCAACAGGCTGTTAAAGGAGGGCTTCTCATCCCCAGAGTAATTCTGCAGGCAGAAAGTACAGCAGCTCTTTCTCCTTCTATCAGCCCAGCAAGCAGCAGCTCTGAGAAGCTACTAGTAGCTGTGCCTGCTTGGCCTGGCAAGGGAGAGCCCAGACGGCGGCGGGGGGGGAGATTCCCTGAATGCTCCCACCTGCTCCTGGGCACCAACTGCAAGTGCCCAGCCAGCACAAGGGGCCTGAGGGGGCGCTGAGATGCCCTCTCCTCCCCCATCCCCCCATGGACTCTAACATCTCTCCAGGTGAGCACTGGGATGACAGGCCAGTCTGCAATCCCAGCTGCACTGGCCGAGGGCCGTGAACATTCTGTCACTTTTTGCTAGTCCCATCCCTTACCACCCAGTTTTCCTCACCTGGTTCCAGGAGCTGTGCTTTCTGACATAGAATGCGTGAGGAGCCATCCTGACAGACTGGCCATAGCCCTGCTCCTCTGAGCCGCTAACACATGTGCCCTTGACCCCAGCAGCCCAATTGGTTCTACAATCCCAGCCAAACACTTTCTACAGACACAATAACAAAACTACCATTCACAGAGCACCAGCCCTGCACTGGGCCTTCTCATGGGCTTTATCTCATTTCAGATCCCACAGCAACCCTCAGGGAAAGTAATACTATTCCAGTTGACAGACCAGTAAATGGGCCCAAAAAGATGGCACTGAGAGTGAGCTGGGACCTGACTGTGCATCTATGTGTTCCAAAGGCAATGCCCCTTCCTCTCTGTGTTGCCAGCAGCCCTCACCCCTGGGGAAGCACCATCGTGCCCCCAGCTAAGCATCACAGATTCTCAGACTTCTTCTGCAAAGAAGGGAAAAGGTGGGGTGTGGGAAGGAGGAGGCAGAGAAAGGGGACACACTCAGGGGTCTGCCCTGTGCCTTGTTGCTGAAATTAAAGCCATTCCTGTCCTGCCTCTCCCATTCAGGAGGAGCTGAACCCCTCCCCTCCACACCTGCCAGCATACCAGGGCTTTCTATAAGGGGCTGGGGGATACATGCACGTTTCTCCCGGTGCACGTTTTCCTCAACATCCTACTTCCAACTGGTTCTCTTCTCTCATACTGTCACATGGGTCTGTCCCAGCAACTCCTTTCTCCCCAATCTCCATGGCTCCAACCACGGACCACAGCCCCTGTCCCTGGCTTTCTCCCTGACATCACTCACCAACACAGACACTGAAGATTCCTAACACACTATGAGGAGGGAGATGCCACAGCAAACAGCCGAGAAATGAGCATTAGACATGCCTGTTAACAGGCCATCAACCATGCCCACTTCTCTCCTTTAGTCAATCGACCCAGCAGCAGGTCACCATGAGAACCCCTAACATCAACGATGAGTGCACTTCAAAATTCAGAATGTTGACCTTGCCTGGAGTCAAGCAGATTTTTCACTTTTCTCAATGCTCTGTGTGGCCCATATCCTTACATTGGCTAAGACTCATCCGTTTCCCTGTCTAAGCAGCAGTCACTGGGTACCTTCTGGTGCCCAGCTCTCTGCTAGACAGCCCCTCTGGGGCCCAGCCCTATGAGGGAGGAAAAGGAGAGAACTGCAACCCAGAATATTCCCCACACTTAATTATTACAGTAACCTTGTAGGTCAAGTGTCATTTTAAAGCCACTGTACAGAGAGGGAAGCAAAGCTCAGAAAGCCTCATGGTGAGGACACAGGACCTGAACCAGGTCTGTCTGGAACTCTGCCCCATTGACCACACCACAGAAGGGTTAAGGGGACCTTGGGGTCCTATGGACGTTGCTCTTCCAGTTACCAAGCAGGGAGGCACAGGCAGCCTGCCCAGCCCCTCGTGCTCCCTGCAGGTGTGTTAGCAGAGACAGGACCATGGGATCCAGGGGGGTGTCCTGCATTCCCCAGATGATCTCTCAAAGGTGCCCAGTCCACATTCCCCCTTCCCACCTGATCTTCAATGGCGATGTTCATCAAGTCCACCCTTTGTCATGTTCTTGGAGGAAAATGGGCTTCCCCTTGATCTGTCAAGAACAAGCTTCCTCCTCCTCCCAACAGCACATAGTAGAACAGAGCTGGGCTGTGAGTCAAGGAGTTCTGAGCTCACATCCCAGCTCTGTCACATAATCTGGGAGCATGAGCAGGTCCCACAACCACCAGTTTCCAATGCTCTGTGATAGCCCTTCCTTCCTAGCATTGCTGAGATTGGGTGAATCAGTGGGTCCTACATAAGCAAGCTTGATAAATAAAGGCCTGTTCCATCTCTCCCTCTGTTCCACATCCCCCTCCTCACCACTTTCACCCCAAAGTTGAGCCAGGTTGAAACAAAGTAGGAGAAAGGAGGTGCCTGGTCCTCATCATCCACACACCTGCAGGACACCTGCTTGCTCCTAGGAAGCTCGTCTGCACACTGGGACATGGAAGACAGATTACAAAATGCCCCCAAGTCACTACCCTTTAGTGTACTACCCTCTTTGCATTGTGACTTTGCACTTCCCCCAAGAGGAGTGTCCCAGGAGGCTCCCTCCTCTGCCCCTTAAATCTGGGCTGATCTCTTGGCTTGCTTTGGCCAAGAGATTGTACAAAAGCAATAAGGCACCAGGTCTGAGCCTGGGCCTCAAGTAGCCTGGAGCACTTGCATTTTCTCTCTTGGAACTCTGCTGCTGTCACATGAGTAAATGTGGATGAGCATGTACCATGAGAGACCCACGGCCTCGTCACCCCATCACCCTAAAACTGCCCTCCTAACTGGCCAGCCCAGCTGAATGGCCAGCTGACCACAGATGCATCAGCAAGCCCAGACAAGATCAGGCATGGCTACCCCAGGTCTGCTGACTGCCAGACTTAGGAATAACAACAAAGGCTTATTGTTTCATGACACTGAGTTTGGGGTGGTTTGATGGCGGGTGTCTGAGGCCAAGTTCTTGGTGGCACCAAGCAAAGGCACACTGGGAGCAATGCAGAAGACGGCAACAGAAAGCTTCTCTGTGGGTTTCTCTGTGGGCTGCACGGCACAGAGAGCTTTTCTGAGATGAATCCAGGCAATTGGAATAACCTGGCCTCACCTCTGCCTCTCTTAACACAGCTCAGCCTTCCTCTGGCTTCCTGCAACGCTGGGGAAATTCTGCTGCTTCCCTTCTGGGCTCCCCACCCCGCCCTTCAATCAACAAATGGGCTGACTCACCACCTCAGGGGAGGCCCCCAGGCGGAACACCCTTGGGGATCCAGGAGCAGAAAGGGTAATTGAGTCATTCCACTGCTACAGGCTGTTTCCCTTTGTAAATACCTTTTCTCATGTTTGCTGCCTCCCCAGCCAGAAGGGGCTGAGAGACGCCCACAGGGAGGAAGTGACAGTTTGCTGGCTATTTAATGGCCCACAAAGGAAGAAGGAAAGAACACCAGGTGTCTCCAGACCTGCACTTCAGGTTCATGATCTCACTCTTTGACCCCAGGAAGAGACAGAAAGGCCTCCCAGACAGCCAAGTAAGACCTTCCTGAGCACCAGGAATGGGATGGCATGATTCAAGATGCAACTCAAAATAGAAACAGCACTCGAGCAGAAAACAAACACCAAAAGACCCAGAAACATTCAAGCATTGTCCCTTGATGAGAGCTTGGATGCCTGTTTAAAATATTAAAAACTCAAACATTAAATGCTTTCAAAACACTATCTTACTCAGGTGCCCCTGCTTAGCTACAGTATTAAGAATGTGTTTTGTCTGCCCACTAGGCAATCCAGCTTCTAGAGAATGTTTGCATGCAGCCGAGGTCAGAGCTCCTGGGATTGATTGCACCCTTCATCCACCCGTGTGCCAATCATCATCCATAGGCTCTGAAAAGGTGATTCACAAAGATGAACATGTCCCACCTCCTAACCTCACACGTTCCAAGGCCCCATGGGGAGGGGAGTACAAATGACAAGTAGTCACAGCAAGAGTGGTGGGTACCGCGGATGCCCCCGGATGACAAAAGGCAATAGAGGTGTGCTAGGAATGTGGAAGGTCCCACAAGGAGGGAGCCCACAACGGCTTCCCCAGTACACATGGGGGTCCACAAGGATCAAGGGCAGTGCGGACAGAGAAAGAAGGGGACAGCGGCCATGTGGAGTCTCTGTTCTCTTCCCCATCTCAGCCCCAGGCCACCAGTTCTGGCTGCCTTGAGCATCCCTGAGCTCCAAACCTACCAGAACAAACTCAACACAGTATCTTTTCCTCATAAGCTTATTTCTAAGAATTTCGGGGGGGGGGGGGGGGGGGGAGGAAGCATTTCTCAGACTCATAGCACTTTTGCTGAAGTACTAAGGCTTTAAAATCCGTAAACAGTAGGATATAATTAAATGCAAATGCAGGGCCACATTTAAAAATTAATCTTCTATAATTAATTAGTAATTTAAAATATTCTGGTAAATGATACTTAAATGGCACAGAATTATCCTAGCTCTGAGTGATAAAGTCGCCTGCTGAAGCTTTACCATGTTGGAGTAAGAAATATTTGCATATATCATGTGGGACAACAGAACACTGAGATTACTTAATTTTCCTTTGCTATAAATGTATTAAAAAAGCACAGTCTTTATATTCAAATTGTGGGAGCAAACTCACTTGCTGCAGCAAACTCTGAGAAGCAATTGATTCAAAGCCAGGAGTTAACCCAGCCTGTGCTTCTAGTAAGGATTAAATTGGCCTCCAGCCACACTCCTTGCCCGGGAAGCCAGTCTGAGCAGAGTTGAGGAGAAATTTGGGGAGTGGCCTTTTCCACCTCCGTCCCTTCTATTCACCGGTGCCTCACAATCTGGGTGAAAGGGGACCCCCAGTCCCAAGCAATGGGGAGCTGTCCTACCAATAGGCTGCTCCTCTCACTGTTTTTCTCTCCCATCCTTCTGGCTACAGAAAGAGATCACCGATATCTAACTGCAAAAGCTAACTGCCACCTGCTGTAACCATCACTTGCCATTTCTCTCCCAACATTGCAATGCCTTCCCCAGACTGCTCTGCCACCAGCAATGCCTTTACCCTGGTGTGTGTGTGTGTGTGTGTGTGTGTGTGTGTGCGCACATATTTATGTATAGGTGTGGGGGCTGAGGGGCTGTCTGTTAGGCTGTGCTCGTCTGAGGGTCTGCTTGTACGAGCTACGAGGCTGGTTAGCCGTATCATTGCATCAGCCTGTGTCTGTGTGCGTGTGTGTGTGCGTATGCGTGTGTGTGTTTGTGCCTGTGTCACAAATGTCTAGTCTCCCACACTGGCCTGCATGGCTGCTTATCATCAGTCCTCTCCCAACACACTCACCTCTCTGCACACTGCTCCCCCTACCCCGTGCCAAAGCTGGGCCTGGGAATGTCCCACCCACAGGGGCAGCCACTGCCATTTGCCGACCCACCCAGGCCTAAGGCAGGGTTCTTAAGTAAACTTCACCCTTCCCAATAGCAGAAGTTTTAAGACCAAGGCCCTTGCTGACAGGCTGGCCGAGGACTTGAAGACAAGCTGAAAAGGCAACGAAGGTACACACAAGGCAACGAAGGTACACACAAGCTCTTTCTATTAGAGGTAAGAAATATAAAATATCCATGCATTTATTCCCTCAGCAGCCATTGTGGGCTAGCCTTGTGCTGCTCTTGAAAGACACAAAGGTGGACACCACCCAGCCCTGTCCATGAGGGGCTCACTTTCTTGTGGGAGGGACAGGGTGCCCAATATCTACAGGCCGCACCGAGCTGGATGGTGTGCGAGCTGCCGGGACCTGCTGGCTGCTGTCTGCCTCAGGAACTGGGCAACTCTTCTCCAAGAGTGCACAAATGTTTCAAATACTTTGTTTCTTACTCTTTCCAGAAAAATGAAAGAGACAGGGAGGGAAGGGAGAGGAGGAAACAAGGAGGATACAATAGGAAAGAGGGAGGCCTAAGTCCATCTAGAGGCAGGGGCACACAAATGACAAAAAAGAGCTGAAAGAACAAAGTCCTGGAGTACCCCACCCCCACCTCCGGAGGAATCCTCAGTGGATGAGAGCTCTGGGGTGTGCCACCTAGGCCAGCCACTGCGAATGCCCAACACGACTATGGTCATGGTGGTGGTAGCCACAATATTTAACATCATGTGGGTCTCCAGGAGGAGACACCACCTCTGTGTCCCCAGCCAGTACTTGATATGGCTCCTGGTCCATAGTAGGCACCCAATCTGTAGTAAATGGTTGGGTGTTTAGGTAGGAGGATGGATAGATGGATGGAAGGATGGATGGATGGATGGATGGATGGATACACGCATGCATGCATGGACAGACGGACACATGGACAGATGATGGACAGATGGATGGAATCACCTCCAGGAAGACGAGATGAAGCCCAGGACCAAAACTGAGTGTGCACTGGAGGTCTCCCCATCAAACCTGGCCCAAGAAGAAGGGACAATAAGACATACATACCCTTCTCAGCACTGGGGCCGTGGTTATGGAATGCACTGTAAGCTGTTAGCCTCAAAGACTCTGAAAAGGACACCAAGAACAAACTGGTCCTGAAGTTTAGACTCCCCACCTTGGATCAGGGACCCCAGACTCAGCCTCAGCCACTCTCCACCCTGTACATCCATTGCTGAAACCACATGACGCACAAGTCCCTGAAAACACTGGGGCTCTCCAGACTTCTGTCCCCCAGCATCCCCTTTGGCCATGGAGTTAATGAAGGTTCATTCCTGTAGACCCAGCCCCAGTGTCACCTACTCCAGGAAGCATCCCTGAGCATCTGGCCACCACCATCTCTCCCTGGCCAGAGGGCATTTCTTCATCCTTGGCACTCTCACAGAACCTGGTCCACACCTCTGCTCTGACAGGTGAAGGAGTCTGTTCACACCTCTCTCCTCCCCACCAAACTGGGAGCTCCATGTGAGCAGGGACAACAGCCTCAGTGCCCAGCACAAAACTTGACATGGCACTCAGGCTCATTAAATTCTAGAGAAATGAAAGATGGAACCCACAGACAGAAGGAAGAAGGTTCCAACAGCCACAGACAGGATTCCCAGGCAAAGCCTCTGCCCTCAGCCCCTCTCAGGACTCCCACGGCCCTGGAGTGAGGAGAGGACACTCACATCCCCAAACCCCTAGCAGGTGGTTCAGGCTGACAGGCTACATGGGGACAGCAGCATAGTGGGTATCACTGCATAATGAAGCCCCACTTAGCAGTCAGTGGTCTACAGACATATCAAGGCCCAGCTGAGGATAGAATGAGTCCAACTCACTTCCCAGTTAGGGTGATTAAAAAGTGCTGCTTACCCTTACTCAGAGATCCAATGGCAATCCCAGAGCAAAACAAGCCTTTCAGGAAGAAGGATTCTCTATGGCCTGTGCCCTCAGCAGTCCCCAAGGGCACTCCACAGTGGGCTCCAGGTCTGGGACCAAGGGACCAGAGTGCTGTCACCCCTGAGCCCAGTTTCCCCAAGGAAGGCCTTTTAAAAACAACGCACTAGTGTGGTGGTTGTGTAGACTGTGATAAAAAGATCCCAGAGGAGGGAATGTGGATTCAAGACTGAGTGATGGAAGGTCAGGGGATCTTGAGGTGGGGCCTGTTATATGAGCCCACGTGCCTCCCCCCATGGCCTCGGCCTGCTTGTTCTGCTGACACCCACCCACTACCAAGGCCAGACTCCCCCACGGCTCCCAGCCAGGATGGCTTCTCATAAAGTGGGATCACAGAGATGCCGGTGGTGCGTGGGCCCCCAGGCTGAGCCCCCCACAGGGAATGCACACATCCTGGACACTGGACAGAGACACAGCTCCCAACACAGCATGTGGACAGCCTGGCAAGTCCCAGGCGGCCAAGTCCACATCATACAGAATTTGTCACTAGCGATAGCGAAAGTGCCAGCCTTCCCAACAGATTCACATGTAGCAAAATGTAGAAGATTCAGGCAGAACCGTGTTTTTCCCTCCTCCCATCAGCCGGGCTTTTTGAGTGGGGAAGGGAGAAATTACAGTCGGGAGAGCTACATACCCCACCACTACTGTGCTGACTGGGTATAATATCCACGTGTCTTCAATAGCTGTGGGGCTCTCAGGCCATTTACTGCCCCATAACAGTGTTCTGAGTTTCTTAAAATTTAGGATCTGTCCCATCAGTGGATCAGCCTTGCTAACACCCTCTATCCTCATTATAACAAACAAGAGGTGGGCTCGGTCTGCTCAGAAAGCCCAAGCAAGGCCTCCAGGCAGTGAATGAAGGTTTTGTGCAGTGATGACCTCCCCAGGTCTCTCCCAGAGGATCTTCTGGACTAGCCAGCCATACATGTCACATTCACCTTCCTTCTCCTACTGTGTTTAGTAGATGCCCTAAAATTCTTTGAGCATAAGCACCCTAAAATCCTCTGCCAGACCTTGGACAGAGGCAGTTGAGCCATATCCCCCAGCATGAAGGGAGCATGGCCACACTGACCTACCACCGGCACTATAATATTCTCTCCTCCCAACAACATGGCAAATGGGGACCCTGGAGTGGGTCAAATCTGGATTTGACTCCTGCCCAATTACCCGGTGGCTACTTATGTGACCTAAAGCCAATCATTTAACTTCCTCAGCTTCACTTGCCCCATTTGCGGACCATGACAATTAGGGAAAGCACACAAAGGGCCAGGACCATGGTGGGTACCCAGGAAATGAAGCCTCCCCACCCCCACCCCAGGCATATGAGATCAAAAACCAAGACCCTGACCAGCTGGAGCTGAAGGCAACAAAGCCCAGGTGCCATCCTTCCCCACGGTCTCCGGCCAGCACTCCCAGGGGCTTGTCACTCTTGCCCTGCATTCAGAGTAGCCCCTCCTGGGGCATCCCCAGCTCTGCAGCACCCAGCAAAGCAAAGACTTTGCAAACACAGTCGGGGGGGGGGGGGGGGAAGGGGGGGAGATCAAGAAGGCAACAGGCCAAAGCCAAGCCAAGTATTTCCAACACTGCAGAAGTTTGCATAATTATCCACTTGGAAATAATATCTTTAGGCCAGTCTTGTTTGCATCTTAAATCCTTGCAGGGCCTAGAAACAGAGCAAGGGCTGAATTCATCTGGAAGGGAAACAGTGAATATGATGTTTCCTAAAAAGCTATGTACCAAATGCTTTACCATCGCTCTAGTCTCCTTCATCCCTACTTTACAGATGAAGAAACTGAGGTCTCACCGGTGAGGCAAATCACCCAAGGTCACAACGATACTAAGTGGAGGAGTTGGGACTTGACCCCAAATCTGCTGAACTCCGAAGCCAATACTCTTCCCACTCCCAAGGTTAACAGCAGAGCAGTGACAAGGCAGAAAGGAAGCAAGCAGAGGAGGCAAGATGTGGGCAAGAAGAGAGAGGAAGAAGCCCAGCAACAGAATTAGTGGACACCATCACCAGAGCAGACTCCGGCCGGGGGAATTTAGCAAGGACAAAAGCTTTCCTGTGAGCAGACACCGACACATGCGCTGCTGGGAACATTCTGAGAAAGCCTGGATGCATTAGAGCCGATCCCGGGCTGCCCATTACTGGCCTGAATCACTTCCTACAGGGAAACGTGTTCCCGAGAAAATGCCGGGCGCCAACAGGACATCACAGCCTGGCTGACCACCAGCGTGATCTGGGCACTGATTAGGCCAAGAGCGGCAGGGCTGGCAGCCAACTGCACCAAATTAAGCGTTCCGAATTTTAAGTTCTCCGGCGGTAGGCTCCTTGCCGGTTCCTGATGCGTAAGGTAGCATTCTGAGTAATAATTAATTAGAGGGGAAAGCGGAATAAGCAACCAAAGTACATCAACTGGAATTAGTATAATTCTTTCCCTTCATTTTCCTTTCAATCAGAGAGAGCCAAACAGGTGACTGGGGTTGGAAAGGAAATCGCAGGGAGCATTTGGGCACCGGGCGACCCCTCTGGTCCACCCCTCCTCCCAGGAACACCACACCCCCAGCACAGCCCCCGCCCCCAGAAACCAACCCAGGCCAGAGAGGCACCTGCTGCGTCCAGCTCGTCACCTTTCTGCCATCAGGCCGCCAGGGCTGGCACCATGAGCCAACTCAGAGAGTATTTCTCATTGCCTATTCTCAAGACACCAAATTCTTTGTTAAGCTGCTGGTCCCTGTCTTCATTAGAAGGCCCTAACCCCTGATAGAGGTGTTTAAAAAAAATGCACTGATTAGCCCAGGCACCAAAAATACAAGCACGCACACCAACTATCATTTGAGATTATGCAACCAACACCTCCTCCAGGTGCTAACAAATACCAAGGCAGAGCTGCCCACCTCTGCAGAGAGCTGGACATTTATTTTATCCCTAAAGGCTTACACCTGTCAGCAAAGAGAGGAAAATTAAAACACCACCACCACAAACAAACCACAGCCTGGGTTTGGCCTCAGGTATCCCTGGCAGAGACTTGTAAACGGGCTTCCCACCAGCTGCCCCCAGCCTCTCAGGGTCCATGAAGGCCTTGGGTCACCTGCTGGGAATCAGTCGGGAGCCACGTTGTGCTCGGGGTCTCTTTCTGGAACATGCTGTGGGCCCAGCACCCAGGAGTCCCCACGTCCAGTTTGCTCCTGCACGAGTGGGCTGTGCCTGGCGGCCACCTGGGCCACCCCACAGGACCCCGGGGAGAGGCTCCTGCGGCCCCAGGCCCCACCACCTACCTCATTGATGAAGGAGTGGGCCCCCTGCGGGCTGAGCAGAAGGATGGCTCGGCGTAGTGTGTCCCGGTAGCGGTTCAGCTCCTCCGTCTTCATCGTGGTGAAGAGACTGGTGAACACGTGGCTAATGTTCTTGTCCACCTTTTGCAAAGAGACGTCAAGGCCCAGCCGCGAGGCCTGATCCAGAAAGCTTTGGAGCCCACGGATATCTAAGCAGTGGAGAAGGGGGAGGAAAGAGTGAGCTTTAAGCAGGAAGGGTCTAACTCCAATGCTCCGTGCCAGGTACAGGCCGCTGCCACAAGCCACGGCTCACGTCTGCCACAGTGACCACTGAACAGAGATGGAAAACACCCACACATCTGTTTGGCCCCAGGGTGAGTGTCTCCCACCATGAGGAGCATGGCCCACCATCCAAAAGGTCCTGCAGCCGGAAAACCCTTTGTGATGACCTCCCTTTCTCTCCCTATTGCTTCCACCCAACGGGAGCGAAAGTTCTAGCAGTTCTGTCCTCCACACCTGAGCTGCCCCCTCTACAGGATGCTCTGGGCCTGCCCATGTCACACAAGGTGCTCTCTCCCGGAGCCTGGGATGCCCATGGGCCACCATGGGCACACCCTGCCCCATCCACTCCCCCAGAATCAAATTCACAGTAAACAGTATTAATTCAACCAGAACGCCTTTCCCAACCCATTGCTCTCCCAGACTTTCCCTTCATGCCCATTCCACAAACTTCTTGAGCTTGCCAGGCACCATGCAAGCTACTATAGTGAACCCTCAGCTGCCCACCTTTCCAGGATGACAGATTCACCAGTAAGTCTAGTCCCAGCGAGACGTAACAAGGGTGGTTATGGAAAACCAGACACAGTGCCAGGGAGGAGACCAGGGCACCATGGAAGTCATGACTGGGGTGCTGGGGGGAAATGTGCAGGGGGTCCCAATTTCCCACCACAGGGGAAGCCCTGGAATAGGCTCTAGGAACTTGCCATGGACTCTGACACTTAGAATTTTGGATAGTTCCTTAAACACATGGGCAAATCTTCCATCCACTTTGTGCCTCAATTTGCTCATCTATAAACTGGGGATGTAAATTTCTGACTTCCATTTTCACAGGACTATGAGGAACCACAATTCTTCAGGGTCCCAGTTGTTTGTGTCCCAGGGGCCGGCACCTAGGAGGCACAGAGAACCAACCTCCTAATGGTTCGCGGGGAGGGCACAGTAGTGCCCCAATAAGAGCCCTGAGAGCCTTTCTACGGATGGCAAATGCAGGACTAATATTCAATCCTGTGGCACCTGTATTCAAGTCCAGCCATGACCTCAGCCAGCTTTGCCCATCGGCAACCAGGCCCCTGAAGCACAGACACTTACCCAGAGCTGCTTGCCTGCAATGCACGGGGGTCCCAGTGCTGCTCTGCCCACTGAGTCACACAGGAAAATGGCACCAGGCAGCAGGTCAGGCTCTCTTCATCAAGCCCTTGCCCCCTCCCCCAAAGCTATGAAGTATGAAAAGGTAACAGAGATCCTGCCACAGCGCCAGAGGCTCCCGACACACAGGCCCCTGGCTATCGACACCCCTCAGATTCCCAGGGAGGCCACGCAGTCCTCACAGCCTGCTTGGGTCCTTAGAGACCTGGAGTCCCAAAGCCTCTTGAAAGAGAAGCTAAAAGAGGTTTTTAAGAAGTCCTCTTAACCGAACAGAGGGAATGACAGGGCAGAGGTGCAGAGATGGCTCAGGGTGTGGAGGTGCAACAGGTGGAGGGGACCCCCAGCTAAAAAACTCAGTCAACCCCAGCCACCCCCTCTCCTGAGCACAGCACAACTCACACCTGCCAATAATAAGCTTGAACACCTCGGCCCAAGCAGACACCCAGGTCCAGCAGCCGCTCCCATGCTAGGCAGGCAACGGACTTCTATCTGTGCCCAGGATGGTCTCCCCCTGGATCTGGGCTGTTCAATAGAGCAACCACTAGCTACATGGGGCTGTTTAAATTTAAACTTAGATTCATTAAAATTAAATAACATTATACCTCAGTTCCTCAGTCACACTAGCCACATTTTAGGTACTTACCCACCACATCTGGCTGGTGGCTACCATAGCGGGCACCACAGATAGCCATCATCTATGATGGATCACTGCAGAAGTTCTATTGCATGGTACTGCCTGAAAAACTATCTCGTAAACAGCATGGTGTAAATGATGTTCCCAAATATGGGAGATCAGCTGTATTTAGGCCCCTGGTAATGGCCTCCCTCTTCCTGTGCCTCGTGCCCTGTGACTCTGAAGACCCTTCGAGCCTCTACTCTGGGACACACGACCTGCTCTGACCTATAAGACAGCTGTGACTTGGTGCAAGCAGAGGTCTGAATAAGCATTTGTGCATTCTGCTTCCGCTCTTGGAGCCTGCCACCACCATGAGAACACCCGGGGCTGGCCTGCTGAAGGGATGCGGACACACGTGGAGACTCAGGTGGGCCCCCAGGCAGCCACCCTCAGTCACAAGTCAACTGCATCCAGCTACTCGAGCGAGCCTAGAGCAGAACTGTCCAGTTGATCTACAGACGCACAACAAATAATAAATGACTTGTTCTAAGCCACTAAATCTTGGGATAGTGTATTTCTCAGCAATGCATACTGACAGAGCGAGTTGATCAGACAACTTTATCTCGTATAGCGTATGAGAACCTCAATGAAAGAACAGGGCTTATGTCTTAAAAGTAACTCCACACACAGCTTTCCCATGGCACTGCCCACGTGGAGCTGAGCGTGAGCCAGATCAGGCAAGGTCACAGCCTCTGTGGCCCTATCCCTTCACCTGGACACCAACAGCCTCACTGCCCCCATGGCTTAATCTGACCCAGTTGTGAGCACAGCTGACAAGACACTGAGGGCTGACTGGGACAGGCATGAAGGTGGCACCCTCAGACCCACATCTACCAGTTCCCACTCCTCTTCTGCACCTTGCAAGGCCATCACAAGTCTTTAAAGTGGCAGAGGGGCACCTGGGTGGCTCAGTCAGTTGGGCATCCAACTTTGGCTCAGGACATGATCTCACAGTTCATGGGTTCAAGCCTGGCATAGGGCTGTGTGCTGACAGCTCAGAGCCTGGAGCCTGCTTCAGATTCTGTGTCCCCCTCTCTCGCTCTGCCCCTTCCCTATTCTCTCTCTCTCTCTCTCTCTCTCAAAAACTGAATAAACATTTAAAAAAAAAAATTTGAAGTGGCAGAGACTAACCATGTCTGCAGAGGCATGCTTTCTGCACCTGCACATGAGCACATGCACAATGAGGGCTCCAGCATGGCTCTGTGTCCATGCCCTTGTGTCCATGAGTCCAATAGGGCTCTAGGGACCTCATACGTCATGCCAGCATGGCTAGTCCTCCCAAACAGGGCGAGAAGTCCCCTGAGGTCCCTTCCCTGAGGTCCCCCTGCCTAAAACCATCTCAACCTATAGGACTGTTCCACTTTCTTAGGGAACAGGAGGTGCCACTGTGTGCAGACAACTGTCTTGGGACCCCCAAGTAGACACAAGGACATGCACACATGGAAAATACAAGTCGTCAGAGCTCCTGCACACCTTCACCTGCTCTGCTTCTGCCTACTGTTCCAGGCAGCCCCGGCTGGGACTGAACCATCACAGAGAATTTAAGTTCCCTGTCAGCAGCTGGCTCCTCACCCCTGGAACAAGCGATGAGGGCTGAAGGCACACTCCCCAGGGACCACAGCCCCTGGCTATAACCACCTGCTCCCACTTGGCTGAAAAGGTCAGCTCTCAGCCTCTGAAGCTCTTATTCAACTCCACATGGTGAGGGCTGGGAGCACAGAAACATGTGAGAGCTTATGCTAACTTTGCAGCCCTCCTGACATTCCCCAGGAACAGGGCCAAGGAAGCCCACTTCTCCAACACAAGTCCTTTTCTCCCTACAACAGACTGGGTTTGCAATGCCCCCTACCCCCATCCCCTCAAGAAATCCATCTCTCCACTGCTGCTCCCCAGGAAGGGAAATTCTCCAAGAAGGTAGACTAGGGAACAGAGCTGGGGCTACTCCCATGAGCAGCAGAGTGTGCACCCCAGGAGCCCCTTGGCCCCCCTGGAGTTCTGGACCTTGGCCCAGTTCCTCCCCTGCAAGGTCCCTGTGCATAATGCCAGCCCAGGCACCACTCCTAGTGCACCTCCTCCAACCAGACCCACCCCCACTGGGCAGGGAGCTGATGGGATATCCCCAGCCCCAGCCCCAGCCCAGAAAGGGCAGGAAGAGGTAAATGGCCCACAGTTGTCCAAGGCCACAAGGAGAGGCATAAACCACGAAAGAGGGCATCGGTCACCCATGGGGATGGGGAGAGGGTCCCAGGAGAGGCATCCAGCTCCCCAGAGAAAAAAAACCGTATAGAGAGCATAGGCAAGTGCACTCCTGTGAGGAATGTGATACGACGGTGCCCCACCACAGGCCTCAGCTTCCTTGGCCCGCCCTACGGGCTCTCAAGTCTTTCTAATATCTGAAACTGAACAAGCCATCCAGTGGAAATTTATTCATCCCTTATTTTCTCCTATATTAACTAAGAGCTTTCTCCATATTGGTCCCTCTCCTAGGTGCTGAGAAACAAGAATGAATGAGCCCACGGTGTTCCTGCTGTCAAAGAACTTACATTTCAGGGGCTGGAGAACAGACCGGAACAAATAAACACCATGCTAAATAGATAATTTCCAACAGTGGTAAGAGCTCTGAAGAAAATAGATGTTGGGCTGGAGGAAACTGCAGGAGGTGGGGGTGGGAAAAGCCTCTGCAAGGAGCATCAGTGAAAGAAGACAGCTCTGGAAATCTCTCAGAGAAGAACGCTGCAGACAGAAGAAACAGCATGTGGAAAGTTCCAGAATGAGGCATCTGCGACACTACAGGAAGAGGGCCTTGCTCACTTCACGATGGGGGCCAGGAATAGGGAGGATCAAGAAGCCCGAATGGTGGAGCTGCAAGGGAAGGAAGCTGGGTTCCATGGGCACCGGGGAGCACCTCCCACAAGTGGAGGAGGGAGAGACACAGGTCCCAAGCGCCCGAGTCCTGGACCTCCTCCCTCAACACACCAGCTTCCTAACTGAAGGCCCATGTGCCCTCTGGCACTTCCCCACCACTCACCTCTCTGTCCAGTGCCACCCACACCATGCTGCTCTAAAGTTCATGCCCATGTCATCAGCAAACAGGGATCCTCCTCTTCATATTCCACAGTGCCCAGCCTGGAGCACCGGTCTGTGAAGGCCTCTCCTCCCTGGGCTTCCCGACACCATGTGCTCCTTCTGCTCCCACTGTTCCCCAGTCCCATCCCCCAACACACACTCCTATCCCCATTCCCAGATACTCCTCGGCTTCCCTCTGGCATCACCCACTGGCCAGTCCAGGTGGGAGAACATCAACACCAGACACACAATCCATCCCCACAACCCCTTTCCAGTTTCGGGTACCATCAATACCTCCCCTGGGACTTCTGCCACAGCCTCCTAAGAGGTTCCCCCAACCCTGGGGTCTTCCCCTCCAATACCTTATGCCAGGATGGCTTCTAAGTTCACATCTGCTCACAAAAGAGCCCTCCTCTAAAACTTTCCATGAATAACACAAGTTTATTTTAAAGTTGCCAGGAAATTAACATCCTCAAAAGCATCAATCAATTACAAACAAACAAAAAGCCTTCTAGAGACTCTATTATTGTACATAAAGAAACCCCATACACCTTAGCCTGTGCATAAAAGACTCTGTGGCCCTAACAGCTTTGTCTGTGTTGCTTTTGTATCACCAACACCTACTTCCAACACCACCACCAGAAACCATGCACCTAAACTCCAGGAGAAGAAGCTCTTTGCCCTTCCCTGGACATTCCCCATAAACACACACACACACACACACACACACACACACACACACACACATTCATACCCCCACTCATGAGTGCATACTCTCTGCTCCCAATTGGGGTGCTCCCAATTGCAAATTGACACAGCCCCACCCCTCCGTCAAAACCTAGTGAAAGTCATGCTCCCCTCAGAGTTTCAAAACTCACGGACATGGGAAGCAGAAACTAGGGCTTTCCCATTTCTCTCTCCCATCCCCGGGCTCAGTGCCTAGCACAGGCTCAGGGACAGTGTAAGTTTGTGGAATCAAACTGACCCAGAGCAAGAACCAGCCTGAAGCCCCGCATATCTTCTGCAACCACGCAATGTCATGTACTTGGTAGAAGCCCAGCCATTGGCAAGGAATTGAAATTGGGCAAAAGTTTTTTTTTCAAAATCTAAGGTTGTAGCTGTGATTATCCCACCACTCCTTCTGGAAAAAAAAAAAATCAGATAATCACGGGTACTTTAAATACTTTCATTCTGGAAAGTAATTGAAACAAAAGAACACATTTCAAATTGCTTCTCCTACTATTTTCAACTTCGAGAAAGGTCCAAGCATTGAGAGTACTTATGAAGAATATTTTACCATCTGTGATATACAGATAAATATATAAAGGCCACCACCTCACACCCTGGAGAAGTTCAGTTACAACTGCTTAGGGATTATTGGCAAATCTTGCAGAAGCTGAGACACAACTTTGATTGTATGGACATTTTTTTTTTAACTTTTTTCTTGGGACGTCTGGGTGGCTCAGTCAGTTAAGCATCAGACTTCAGCTCAGGTCATGATTCCACAGTTCGTGTGTTCAAGCCCCTCATCGGGCTCTGTGCTGGCAGCTCAGAGCCTGGAGCCTGCTTCAGATTCTGTGTCTCCGTCTCTCTCTTCCCCTGCCTGCTTATGCTCTGTCTCTCTCTCTCAAAAATAAATAAACATTAAAAGAAAAAAAAAAACTTCTTTCTTTTTTTTTTTTTTTTCAACGTTTTATATTTATTTTTGGGACAGAGAGAGACAGAGCATGAACGGGGGAGGGGCAGAGAGAGAGGGAGACACAGAATCCGAAACAGGCTCCAGGCTCCGAGCCATCAGCCCAGAGCCCGACGCGGGGCTCGAACTCACGGACCGCGAGATCGTGACCTGGCTGAAGTCGAGCGCTTAACCGACTGCGCCACCCAGGCGCCCCAAAAAAACTTCTTTCTTATCTGGCCCCCAAATATAGGTTTCACAATTTTTCCCAGATGTAGTTTATCTTAATCCAAGCTCACTCCAAAGACCCCTGCCCGGGCTCCTCTCCTCCTTCATTGCCCTCCCCTCTCCCCACCACCAACCCAAAATGCCAGCATCTTTGTCACAGGCACAGAAGGGCTAGAGAAATGGGTGTGGATGGAAACTGGGTCTGCAAGTGAGGAAGCATCCACCATTTCCAAAAGAAAGAATCACAAAGGCCTACCCGCTGTGGCTCCAATCAAAGTAATAGCCTTCCCTTTGCTCAGAATCCATTGTGTGCCTCACCTCAGTTTCCCACCTATGCGTTTCCTGCTTTACTTCTTCCTTCCTTCTTTCCTTCCTCCCTCCCCCTTCCCACCCAACCACCCTCTCTGCATCCTTCCTTCCATCCCGTCTTTCTTCCTTCCTCAAATACTTCCTGAGCACTGTCCTGGGCCAGACAGGCTGGGCACCAGAGCAGCAGCATTTTAAGACTTTGCAGCCCCATCCTCAAGGAGCACTCAGTCCTGCAGGTAAGACTGAGCCTGAAGCAGAGTGGCTCCCCTCCCCCATGTACTGAGCATCTCCTATGCACCAGAATGTGTTCCGTTTGCAGCCTGCATTTTATGGATGAATTAATTCATTGCAGTCAATCTATGTAGGTGTGATTTTAAAAAAAAATCTCTATGGGAGTCAGGCGGGCACAAAGCAGGCTCTCAAGAGTTCAGCAAAGGGAGGAAGAGATGTGGCACATCCAGCCAGTTTCGGTAAAACAGGAAGACTGTCAGGTGGTGTCCCACAGTCCTCACGGCACAGTGCCACTGCTCTGTCTTCTTGCCGAGGGTCTCGTCTGGGAGGGAGAACCATCTGTCCTGGTCACAGTCTCAGCTGCCCAGACAACAGCCACAGCCGACCTGGCACTGGGAGTCCTCCAGGGTGACATCTCATCCCCAACCCCCCAAAACGCATTAACCATGACTTTATTTTCTATATTCTGATGCTGTGACATCCGGGGTCTTGCTGACCCGAGAGGGACCACCCCTCACAGGATTAGCCAATCTCTAGAAGTAGGAAACTGCCTACTCCAGAGCACCCCTTTCATGTGTAAACCAGCCCCTCCACAGCCCACACACAACCACCTTGGGGTGCTCTCACACTTGGAGTGCTCTAATCACCCAGAACCAGGTGACCGGGGACACCCTTGTGCTCCCGGGCCTCCTGAAATTATTCAAACTAGGTCATCTTAAACCCACTTACTCTACCTCACCCTTCCTTTCCCACAGAGGTCACATTAAGGGCTCTTGCCCACAGTTCCCCTTCTCCCTCTGCCTCCTGACCAGCCCATGTGCTTCCCCTGGTGGCCCCCCATGGCGTGGCATGCCCCCTCCTCCTGGGAACCATAACAAACTATTTGCAATGGCTGTCATGCTATGTGTTGGTCTCACCATACCTGAATGATAACAAAATACCCTCCCCCCTGGAGACCTGGGATAGAGCTTGGGGAGAGGCGCATAGAAGCAGCCCATTGGCCCCCCAGTGGGGGACACAGAATAAGCACAGGTGTGGGTTCAAATCCCACCACGCACTAGCCAGATGAGCTTGGGCAACCACCCATCTGAGCCCATCTTTTCATCTGTAAAACAGAGCAAAGCCCACCCTCCTCACAGAAGCACTACGGTCCTTCCGAGAGGGGCAGACATTACTGCTGGCACAGTGCAAAATAGATGTTCAGTGGCTGTCAGCTGCCTTCCAATCTCCTCATCAGCACCAGGAACGCTCCAAAAAGGGTTCCCAAAGGAACAAATCATCTCTCTTGTTCTAGAGGCTCATCAAGAAGGGAGGTGCCATCCTGACAATCGGATGGCACAATGGAAGACAGAAAGTGTCACTTCTCCATTCTGCGATAATGGAAATTCCAAAGCTGTAAAGTGGCTGAAGGAAACGGTCTGTCATTGGAAACTCTCTGAGAAAGAGATCGAATATCTGCCTATAATAGGGGCCCATAATATCCACAAGACTTCCACTCAAACAGGGTTCAGAGCCAGCCAGGAGGCCATATGAGAGGAGATTCCACAAAGGGGAAGAAGTGTTCTGGATAAATCCTCATGAGGGCATTCACAGGGCGTGTGCACACACATGGTATTTCAGACACAGGGATCCATGAGTGAGCCCTACCCACCGCCCCTGCCTGGCCCTGGGAATGGAAGGCATCACCTGATGAGAATATGCTCATTTCTCGCCATTTCTCTGTTCCTTTCCATTTGAAAAACAAATATAAGGGAAAAACATTTTAAATAATCAGGCTGGAAGATCGAGATTAAAAACAATTTAAAATAAACATCTACTCTGGCACTTTGGAAAAAACATACCACGCTGCATTAAGTGCTTTGAATTAAGTAAATTACACCAAGTAACTAATTTGCATAATGATCAAAATTTGCATTTTACACATGTTATGATGAAAATGGGTTTATAAAATAATTCTTCACCAACTTCTGCTCCAAGTTGGGTTCCAGTATTTGGATAAAACTCCGTGGTGCTGATCTGCTACTGTCTTTCATGTTTCAACTCTCTGGCTACTTCAATATTTTTTTTTCAATCTGGCAGGTCCCTTATCCCCACTGTAATAAATAGTGCCTTTGATTTGCAATTCTCTTCCATCAACATAGTGAGATCATATTCGTAAAGAATCTGTAATATGCTAATCATTCTTAGAATTTTCACAAATAAAGTTTGATGTTCCTGACACCTTTTACTTACAAGGTATTTGGTATTGATTTTAGCACTTCTACTCCAAGATTTTTAGAACTGGTTTGCAAACCCCTGCAGCTTTTCAGGGGTTTTCAAACTCAAACCTTTTCTTCCACCCCATCGTGTGTTCCCACTACCCTTTGTGGCTTCTTTCCAGGGCCAACAGGCACGTTGGGAAGTGAACAAAACCCCACTGGACATGTCCACAGGGGACTGAGCACAAGGTCCTCAGGAGACTGGCTGCCAGCCCCATCAGGCCACTGCACACCTTCAGGTCCTTAGGACCTACGAGACTGGCCCAGAGCTAGACTCCCTCTCCCAGAGCTATTGGACGCTTAGATGCTTCACATCGTTTCTCCTCCATACCCTGTGCAGCAGGCATAACCATCCCATTTCATAGATGAGAAAACAGAAGCCAGGGAAGTTGGGACCCTCCAGCAACACCACATGTCCAGCAAGAGGAACAACCCATGTTCATGCTTTGAGAAAGTTCTAGGTATTTTCCTGGACTTTTCTCTAAGTTAAGTACGATCCCAAAGCAAATCCAGAAAAGTAGCTTCCAAGTATTTACCCAGAAGAGCCCCATTTGAATTTCTAAGGGGCCCCAAATCCAAGGACGTTTCTTTTTGTTAATGCCACAGACAGACGGCCTCCCCCCATGGCATGGCAGAATGGACGCCACACACAATAAGGATGATGAAATACATAATGGCACTTGCTGATTACGGTCTGACTTTGTGCAGGGCACGACGCTAAGCATTTTGCATATATTGTCTCTTTTGATCCCCACGAACCCCTGATGTCTGGTCAAAGTCATCCAGCCAGTTAGGGTTCAAATCCAGACCTCTTCCCCCACATTCACCAAGCAGTCAAAGACACCTGGAAAGGGATGAGAAGGAGGCAGGTCAGTGCCCCCAACCTCATGCAGATGCTGAGCTAGGTGCCTGACACACAGTTCGTCTGAGCCTGGAGCACCCCAGGGAATTACCAGATTATGCCCATTTCACAGATAAATCCCAGGCTCAGAACATAGCTGAGATTCAACTCCAGACTCACCCACCGCCAGAGGCTCTGCTCTCTGTGCCTCATCAAGGCATGGGACTAAACTGGTAGAGGCCAGAGCCTCCCCCTGACCCCGGCCCAGGCTTACAGAATAGCTCCACATGAAGCTCCAGGGAGACCACACAGCATGTGGTCAAGTGCCAGAGTCTAGCTTTTATGAAGGGCAAGAAATGAAAATGTGATGGCATGCCGTACCAGCTGTTAATTTGCAATCAGTATTAATAACTGACATTACACAGTGAACTGCAGCATCTTCATTAATTCTGTAAATTATCACTCTGAGGAAAAGCCCACACTCCTGGAAACAGCAGCCTCAACCGGTCTGACTTGGGAGCAACCCTGGGCTGGGTTCCACATCTGCAGACCTGCTCAGGGGATGCCCAGGGACGCTGCCTGCTGACCCTACTCCTGGCCCATCCCAGGACCAGCAGCAGCCTCCCACCTCCCAGTGAAAGGGCTGTAGGGCTGGCCCCACAAGCACCTCACTCACTCAGGCTTTCTCCAAGCTAAAATCTAGTGCCCACACCTTGCCATGCCAATTGTGGGGACTAGAGAAATGGAACAGAGAAGCAGCCCAATGGAAATAGAGGAGCGATGCTCAAAGACGTGCTAGGACCCATGGGAGGTAACCAGGAAGGAGCCTCTTTGCCCAGACAGCGTCTGTGGGAGCTAAGGCCTCCAGAAAACCTTCAGAGAGCTTGGCACAGAGGCTGGGGGTTGTAGGGTGGGGCATTCTTTTCTGTGTCAACAAGAGAGGGAAGATTACTCCAGGCCAAGAGGACAACAGAGGCAAAGACCTCACAGAACTCAACGGCCCACCTAGGGGACCTGCTGATGACTCTGTTTGGCCCTGACAGTCATGTGGCCTGCTGTACCCCCAAGGAGGATGGCCAGGGTGGCACTCTTGGGACTGGCCAGAAAGCAGCAGGACAGTAGGAAGAGCAGGGTGGCCTATAAGTTAGCTGAGGCCAAGGCCCGTGGCCCCAGCTATGCCAATTCCACCCCTCCTGTCCACTCTACACCAAGTCTCTGAGGCACAAAAAGGACCAAGGGAGAGCAAAGTCCATGCTCTGGAGTCAGTCTAGAGCCCCAGTGTGTACCTGAGTGCCCTTCATGGCCAAACCCACACGGCCTGAGCAGCTGCTGGCCCCCTCACGTGGGTGCCTTTTCAAAACAGGGCTGTGGCTCCCACACGGGAGAAGGATTTGGGCTTTGGGGTCTGACACCAAGAGATGGACTCAGCCATGTTGCCATCTCTTGCCTTGACTGGTCTCCTCTGCTCTCTGAGCCTCAGTTGCCAGCTCCATAAAATGGGCAGAGTGATGCCTCTGATGCAGTACTATTGTAAGGAGCAAAGCAGATGACACACACAAAGCACCTGAGACAAAGTCCAAGTGTGGGAAGGGCTGCACACGATGAGCTCACCTTCCCAGGGACACTGCCACCTACACTGCCACCCCACCCTTCCTGCTCCCCACCAGTCCTGGCATAGGAAGCCTCTGTCTTCACGGCTCTCTGTTGACCTCATGACAAATGTTCTTTTATTTATGTATTTAATTTACATAATGACTCTCTGATATTTACTCAGATTTCATTTGTTTCGTTTGGAACTTGCCTTTGAAGAAGCAGTGCCAACCAGAGCCAGGAGTGAATTGCAGCAAGGGGCCCGGGGATGCCATCATCCCTCCCCAGGAGCCTCCAAATGCCACCTCTGCAGAAGTACCCAGCTCTGCCCAAGCATGGGCACCATGCAGAGCCTCACACTCCCTATGCCAGAAGGATGCCGGGTTGGGGTGGATCGCTGCCCCCAAAGCAAGCGGGAGAGACACATAAACACCTGTCCCAGAAACAAGTCTATGCCAGCCCCAGAGGGAAGTGTGGACAGTGCCAGGCAGAAGGAGGGCAGGAGTCCTTTGCTCAGGAGCTCCGGGGAAGGGGCCGAGCTGGGCATCAGGCTGTGCTGGAGTCAGGGGGCAGCAGGTATACAGATGGCACTGCCAGGGCCCTCTTTGGTGCAGAGAGAGTGGGGTCCTGGGGTGTCATGCAGATGAGGCCAGACTCCAGGGCAGGGTAGGCCACAAAGGGTAGTGGGAACACACGATGGGGTGGAAGAAAAGGTTTGAGTTTGAAAACTTCATTTGGCAGTTCTGTCAGAGGGGGTATGACCTAGAGGGCAAAGGCCCAAAGGTTACAGAAAGCCAAGGCCACAGTGCAGGCAGGACCCAGTGGAGCCCAAACCTGGATGGGAGCACTAGAATGGAGAACAGGGCCTTTGGCTGCAGAGAAGGAAGGCAAGAAGGAATAAGGGATGACAGATGCGGGTTATGCCTACAGGGCCGATGGATGGGGAACAAAGGACAGAAAGGAGGG